>NW_021635236.1:0-91468 GCF_004799145.2 Neltuma alba
TTTAATAAAACAGACAAGAACGGACATGTTCTCATCTGTTTTAACCAATAACAGATGCGAACTCTCATCTGTTCTCTCTAAAAGACAAGAAACTTCTTGTCCATTATTGATAAAATAGATAAGAACCTCCATGTTGTCGTCTGTTTTACACAACAAATGAGAACATGGATGTTATTCTTGTCTGTTTTACTTAAGCAAACAAGAATATTCACTTTTCTCCTCTGTTTTCGTAAACAGACATGAATGGAGGGTAAAAAGTATATTTTCTTGTAGTGGTTAGTTCTTGAAAATTATAAATTTAATTAGTTCATACAAAACCAATAATGTAAATATTTTTCATCATTTATATATGCGAGAAAAATAATAGTAAAAATCACATATTGATAAATGTTTAATCAGAGCTATATCATGATTTATTATCTGTAAAATAAATATATTTTTGATAACATATTTCATATGATCATTAAGGCAAAAAGTGAATAATATGAGATGATAATAAGAAGTTTACAAATGATACAATAAATCTAAAATTTATTTAACCAAGTACATGCATTATTTGCCATGACTAGTTAGATCATACTATAAGGAAGCAAAATATTATGAAGAATCTACATTGAAATTCATTAGAGAACCAGAAGATTCTTCAAGGTTTTTTATGTGCTTATTGTTATAAAAAATTAAATACAAGAATGTCGCTAACTATGATTGAGATATGAACTATGTAAATCTAGAACATTGAGTCTATGCAGATAATATGTGGAACAAGTAAGTACTTTATGAATGAGAGATACATCTAGCATTTTTTTTTGACTTAGTAATTGTTTTTAACTTATATATTATATAGGGTATTTCTTTTGACTTAGTAATTGTTTTTGAACTCCTCATGCTTTTTATCTATGATAGCTACACATCAACATCCTTGAGAAGTGCATCATTCAGATAAGGTTTCTGTCCAGTTTTTGCTTTCTTTTAATTATTGTTATCTTTTTCAATTTATTTTCCAAAATAGAATCAATCAATTTTTTATTCTTCTTCTATTTCTTTTAATCACATTTTTATTAAAAAGGTTTTTAGACTTTTAACGAAACTCCTCATAGAGACAAAAAAATCTATGTTGACCTCTATACTATATAGAGTTAATTTAGATAATTAATTTGAGAGCTTACATGACAGGGCAATCACAAGGACTTAGAAAGAACAAAATTTTGTTTTGGATTACAAAATGAATATTTGAAAAATGGAATTTTAATGCACCGATAAACTTACAAAAGAAACATTTTGAAGTTTTTTGTATTGATAAATCACATATGTTATGTACTATGATGATTGTAAGATCCTTGGAGGAGGGTACCATTTCTTAATGTGATTGAAACATTTATGTACCTTGCTAGCCATACATAACTTGATATTCATTTGTCGTTAACTTATTGATAAGATATAGTTCTTCACCAATGTGAATATATTAGAATAAAATGATGGATTCTTGTTTGATTCACATGTTGGTAGATCATAAATAGTTTATTTGTTTACATGTGGTAGTATAGCTATTTCATATTAGTATATTTGTTCACCAAGTCACTTCTTGTTATAATATTTGAAAAGGTTATCTATGATATCGAATTTTTCTAAATCAGAGATATTAACTAATGCTACTAAGAAGAAAGGTTGATGCATGCTGTACTCTTTTTCTTTGTATATGATTTTATCTCATTGGATTTTTTGAAAAGGGGTTTTACTATGGCATTACTATAGTAAGGTTTTTCTTAATTGAAGTTTTTTAATAAGGCACATTCTCATATAATTAGATCCAAGAAAGTTGGCTACCCCTGTCGGCCTGGCCCATTTAAAACAAGGATTAGGCTTGTGATTTGAGATTTGCAAAGGTAAGTTGGACTTAAAAGGCCCAGTCTTGTAAGGCAAAATTTAAATGGGCCAGTCTTTTTTTTTTTTTTTTGCTTTTAGAACTTTGAACTAATATAATAATATGAATATTACGATTTTAAATTTTTCTTATTATGGGAATTATGTAATTATGTAAGTTATTATTTAATTATAATTATGTAAGTTTTATTTATAAAAAAATTATTATACATGAAAAATTAATATAAATGTAAAATGGAACCACTATAATCTATTAATCTTATTGTAAAATTTACCATTCTGAATAAAAATGAATATTACCTTAGTGAACATGGTTTACATGCTTTACAATAAGTTTCAAGAGTTTTTTTTTTCCTTGATTGGTATTCTTTGATTTTAGTATAAATAAAATTTGAAATTTGAAATTTCAAAAATAATTTACATCTTCAAACTAAAAAAACCAAAAATAATTTACATATTCAAATAAAAGAAGTAACATGTGACATAGCAAATAACAAATTATCCTTAGAAATTACATTTTTAATCAAAAAGTTAAAAAGAACATTAAAAAAAATCAGAGAAAATTAACTTTAAAAAATTTTATTATGATAAAATAAACTCGAAGTGACTCATAAATCTCAAAAGCTAGCAACCATGATACTGGGTCCGTTTGGATCAGCGATTGGAAAAGTAGCTTATTGAAAAGTAGCTTATGGAGAAGTGAAGTTGGTAAAAGCTAAATTGGATAAGCTGAATTGTGTTTGGATTGAAGCTCAGAAAAGCTAGTTTGCAAAAGTAAGATTGGTAAAATTTTGTTTGGATTATGATTAGTAAAAGTAAGTTTGGTTTATAAATGACCAAAATAGATATGAATTTTAATAAATAATGAAATGATTAAAAAAATAATTTCACATAATACAATGAAATTAAAATAATTTAATATGAAGAAGTCATAAAAAATATTTTAAATATAAAGTGAAACATGAAAAAATAAAAGTATATTTTTAGGAGCATATTTAAAAGTAAAAATATATTTCTAACTTATTCATTACTTTCAACTAATTTTAACTGATTTTTTATTATCTACAAATTAGTTATTTGAGGCTTATAATAAGAACCAAAAGAGGTAATAATTTCTTAACTTTTTCTCTCTCCATATTTCAAAGCCATAAGCCATAAGCTATAAGTCATAAGCTGTTAATTTTAGCTTATACTTATTGTAGCTTTTCAGACAAAAGCCCGATTGCAGAAAAGCTGATCCAAACAGACCCACTAATTTTTTCTTAAAACAAAATGTCTTTGATAAGTAACTTTATCATTTTATTTTTTAAAAATATGTAATAAATAATTATTTTTGTTAAATAGGTCAAAAACCCGTTGGCCAGCCTAAGCCCACGAGTTCAAAGACTAGGCTTGGTAAAAATATCCCTTTTTAGAACACGGGTCTAAACAGTCGGCTTGTTTAAACTCACGGCCTGTGAAGGGCCCAACCCCCTACAGGACTAGGTTGGCCTGTTTTCCTAACTTGACATTTAAGAGGGTTGTGTTACAAATATTAAGGTGTTACGGATGTTCTCTCTCTCTCTCTCTCTTCATTTTTACCAAGCAACTCCTATTACTGCTTTACTATTTCATTAATTGTAACTCACTTTACACTCTAATTTTAAAATTTATATCTTCTTCATGTTCTGCTACTTCAATATACATAATAAGGTTTTTGAGTTGCAAATTTGGGCCTATGAATAAATTATATGTAACATATACTTGGTATCTTGAAAGTAAATGAGAAATATTCTCTCGTCTCTCTTTTTTTGACCAGATATTCTCTTGTCTCTCTTCTCTACAATTCCTCACCCATCTCTATATATCTTTCTTTCTTTGGTTGGATATCTCTGTTTTTTTTTTTAAAATTATTACTAAGGAAAAACAAGTTAGGGAAATTGCAAATAAAGAACGCCGAATATGTAAAATTGTGATTTGGAACTCTTAATTTGAAAAATAGCAAATAAAGACTCGGTCTCACTTTTGCAAATATGAAATCGTGGTGAAATGTTTGAAATGCCCCTCAATCAAATGACAAGTTGACTATGAGAAATGACAAGTTGACTTTAATCGAATGATAACTTTAGTAGATCAAATTACAACTTGGTTGAGGGCATGCCAAATGACGAGTTGACTATGGAAAATGACAAATTCACTTTAGGGAATGACAACTTCAGTCGACCAAATCATAATTTGGCTGAGGGGTATTTCAAACATTTTACCATGATTTCATATTTGTAAAAATGGGACTGTGTCACACATCCTGATAATTTTATCCTAATTGATGAATGATTTGAGACTGACTAAGGCCAAATAGTATAGTAGACTGGTAGAGGATCCAGGCTATGAGGAAAAATCAGGATAGGGACATAACGGTCATTTTTGAAAAGATCAGTCAAGAAAGGACAGTATTGGAAATAATGTCTGAAATTCCTGAAAATTTCCAGAAAATCATGAAAAATAGAAAGGAGGGTACAGAATAATGTTTGAGGCTTAGAAGGTGAATATAGGATTAAAATAATTTATTAGACAATTATTTGTAATTATCGGAATTTTTGGTTAATTAAGGAAAATTAGCCAATTTCCATTATTTAAAATATATAAGGCCTCAAAATTCAAGGAAAAATAGGGATAAATTATGTGACATATTATCCTAATTTATAAAATTACTTCCCACCTTTGGATGTACAGAGGTTAGCTTAAAGAATATTTATTACCGAATTATTATCGGTAGAATGTTGATTTTTGACGAAATAAAATTTAGAAAATTATAGAGGGAGGTAAAACTTGAGAAAAATCATGGAATACCCTTGGAATGAGGGGAATTTAAGGAGTGTTGAAATCAAATTTTGTGACAGTAAATTGGACAGGATTGTTGGAAAATCGGACCGAAAATACACAAATAATCAGTGGATTGCACTGAATATTGGATGAGTCATTTTTTTCCCCAATATTTAGAGTAATATTTCGGCCAAAAAAGGGGGAGGACAAAGTTGGAATTTTCCAAATTGTTAAGGGCATAAAGGGAAATAAGAGACAAAACAATAAAATAATATTTTATTATCACATGAAAATCACATGGTGAATAGGTGTCCATCCATGTGTCAACTTCTTGTGGTGTGTGCTCTAGGATTTGTCCATGTGTAAAGTGAAAAAAAATGGACGGCCGAGATCGCATTTTTTTCCCGAAGGGCATTCTTGGAATTTTGAAAAATCAAAGCCTATAAATACCCCCCTCTCATGAACAATTCGGCCAAAGAGGTTGCTTGGTGAGGGAATGTTGTGTTCTTGAGTTTAGGAGAGAGAAAGGAAGAAAGAAGAGAGAGAAAGGGAGAAAGCAAAGTTAGACACCTCTAATCGCCGATTAAGAGCTAATTAAGGTATGTTTACCTCCCTAAGTGTTAATTATTTTTAGTTAATTATTTATTTGAGGAAGATTAGGATTAATTACCTTGATTAATTATGGTTTAGTGATAGCTAAGATTAATCATGCTATTTGATTAAAGATTAGTAAGTAATTAAGGTTAGCTACCATGATTAATTAGTAATTAGTGATTAGTTATGCTAATTGAAGGATGATTAATTATGATTAATCATGTTGATTAAGGAATGATTAAAGGTTAATCATGTTGATTAGAGAATGATAAGTGGTTAATCCATAAGGGATTAGTGACTTAATCTTAGAGGATTATGTGGTATAATGACTATGTGACTTGAGGACCTTAATTAAATATTGGATTAAGGATTAAGGGTTAATGATTAACCAAGAAAACATGATTAATCATGGATTAAGGAAGAATTCCAAGACCTTAACTGAGGATTAAGGCTTGGTCAAACCAAAGTCAAAGGATTAGGAAAGGTATACAGAAATTATAAATTGAAAGGCACAAGGGTAGTATTATATTGAGAAAGAATTGTATACTGGATATGGAATTTACCATACCCTTACTGTATGGTTGATAGGCAATTTTCTGGAAACCTAGGAGGACCTTAAGCAAGGAAACAAGGAGGAAACAGTAAGCGTGGAACCGAGGTAGCGTGAACTTGCAATTATTTTGTTGACCTGCATATGGTGTTTCTGCTATGTGTGTTTATGTGCCATGAGAATGTTTATGCCCAGATGATGTGAACTCCTTGCAATGTATGCCTTGGCTCTTGCATGATTGAGTTTTGACTAGAATGATTATATGCTCCATGATATGATGACATGGATACAGAATGGTTATTGCATGGCATAAAGACTAGCAATGTTATTTTACTGCATATAGCATGACATCTTATGCATGTTGACTTGATGGTTGTATGTTCAATGCTACTGGGATTTCTATGAAATCTCATTCCTCCTATAACATGATATCCTAGGTGCCACTACTTCCAAGGAGAAGGGAAAAGAAATAGTCATGGCTTGAGAAAGTTATGAGTTATGTATTGTATTATATGGTTTTAAACCTTTTTCTTTCAAGTCATGTAAGCATATTCTGATCTTGAATACATGATATGATAACCTTTTTGAATGTATATTAATGGTAGAGCACCTTTATATGTGATTATGGTATGCTTATATTGAAAAACGAAATGGTGCTAGAATTAGTGAAAAAGGGGGATAAAAATGGTCTAGATTTGACCAAACTTTGACCAACAAAGACCCTGGTCAAATGGTTGACTTTTTCCCTGAAATTTGGTATGCAAATAGATCTTATTTTTCCCTTTAAAATGAGTGGTAAAGCGTCACAATCAGAGCTCTGTGTAAGAAGTTATGCCTTTCCGAAGTTAGGCAAAAATCCTGAAAAATAGAAAAATGACCAAATGAACAGTACTTTTTGAAATTAAAATCGGATGCGTTTCTGATTAAATTGGAATCTGAGGTCATTTTTCCTTGATAGATAATGTTAAGAGCTTCGAGTGAGACTTGGAACGACCTTGTTTCGATTTTTCTAGAATTAGTTATGATTTTCCAAAGTTATGCCAATTTTAAGGTTACAATAAATAGTAATGCAGGAAAGGAAATTTTTAAACTCAGGTTTTTCAACCCGGTAACCTTAAATTGCGCTTCCGAATATCTTAACTTGGCATAATATAAGGTCACAGATGTAAGGTGTTACAGACTGCATTTGCTATTTTCTAAATTAAAGGTTCCAAATCGCAATTGTACATATTTGACAGTCTTTGTTTGTAATTTTCCCAAACAAGTTTTAGAATTAAATTTTTATTTATGAAACTCTGTTTCGTTTTTTTTTTTTTTTACGTTTCTTTTGTTTCCGGACACCACAACAAATGCATTTCGAAGCAGAATATGTTGCCCGCATCTTATTTCTTGGGCCGTGATGCGGTTGGTTACTATTTGCTTAACGCAATTCGCCATTCTCTTCTATTTCACTGTTTTTCGGTCCCTGTTCTTGTCTCAGGCAAAAGCAAGACATTCCTCTCTTTAGTCTTTCTCGCTCCGTCTTCCTTGCTGGAAAGGTTTGTCTCTTTCTCTTGCTCTGTCTTTTACCATGGCCGATGAGGATTCAAAGGCAGCCCTTTCTGTCACCGAGAAGAATGAATTGGAGCCGCCGAAGGTTACGACGGAGTCTGATTCAGCCAATATAGCATCTGCCTCAGCTGTCGAATCTGATTCTGCGACGGCTAATACTGAAAACACAGACCTGCCTACTCCCCCGCTGTCGGAGTCACTGGCAGCAGAAGCTACTTCGGTGGTAGAGACAAAGCCGCCGCCGCCGCCGCCACCAACCAGTGATGACAACGATTTAAAAGCTGAAAGTTCAGATTCTAAAGAGGATGCTGTTGGGGCTCAGGACGAGAGATCGAAAAAGTTGCCTCAGAATCTGGTCTCGTTCAAGGAAGAGAGCAACTTAGTGGGTGATCTCTCGGATTCTCAGAGAAATGCTCTTGAAGAGTTGAAGAAGCTGGTTCGAGAGGCACTAAATACTCATCAGTTCACTTCTTCGGGGCCCACCAAAACGATGCCGGCGCCCACTGAAACCACTACAGCAGCTAAGGAAGCTGCAAAAGTTGAGGGAGCCACTTCGGAATCAGATGCCAGCATGGAGGTACATCCACCGCCTGAAACGAAAATTGAAGAAAATCCAGTTAGGGAAGCAGAAGAAGTAGCGAAAGAAACATCCGAGGAACATGTTTTCATATGGGGAGTTCCTCTGCTCAAGGATGACAGGAGTGATGTGATTCTGCTCAAGTTTCTCAGAGCCCGAGATTTCAAAGTTAAGGATGCGTTTGTCATGATTAAGAACACAATAAGCTGGAGGAAAGAGTTCAACATTGATGCACTTGTGGATGAAGATCTTGGAGATGATCTAGAGAAAGTGGTATTCATGCACGGTTATGATAGGGAAGGGCATCCCGTTTGTTATAATGTCTATGGAGAATTCCAGAACAAGGAGTTGTACCAGAAAACATTCTCAGATGAAGAGAAACGAGCCAAGTTCCTCCGATGGCGGATACAATTTTTGGAGAGGAGTATAAGGAAGCTTGATTTTACTCCTGGTGGTGTCAATACCATTTTTCAAGTTAACGACCTTAAAAATTCTCCTGGGCCTGGCAAGCGGGAGCTTCGAATCGCCACCAAACAAGCTTTGCAATTGCTTCAGGACAATTATCCCGAGTTTGTTGCCAAACAGGTTACAATGCACATTTGGATTGCCAGTTTATCATGATTTCAGTTATGCTATACTATGATAGAGGTACTGACGTTTTCTTTTCCAACTTTATAGGTTTTTATCAATGTGCCATGGTGGTATCTTGCATTCTATACTATGATCAGTCCATTCATGACCCAGAGGACCAAAAGCAAATTTGTTTTTGCAGGCCCATCAAAGTCCGCTGAAACACTTTTCAAGTTAGTGAATGAAAACATGATATTCCTCTTTGTTTTGGTTTCTCGGTTTTGGACCTTACATTTCAATTGGTAAAATAGGTACTCTTCTCCTGAGCAAGTGCCCATTCAATATGGTGGCCTAAGTGTTGATTTATGTGAGTGCAACCCAGAATTCAGCATGTCTGATCCAGTCACGGAGATACCTATAAAACCAACCACAAAGCAAACTGTAGAAATCATTATTTATGAGGTGGGGTGACAATGGTCTATTTGTCTATTAGGATACTTACTTTCTGCTTTTTCCTATATTCTATAATGTGCTATTGGAGACGAATGATTTGCAGAAGTGCATTATTGTGTGGGAGCTGCGAGTAGTGGGCTGGGAGGTCAGCTATAGTGCGGAATTTAAACCTGATGCAAAAGATGGATATACTGTTATCATACAGAAGGCCACAAAGATGTCCCCAACTGATGAGCCAGTGGTTTCCAATAGCTATAAAGTTGGTGAACTTGGCAAGATATTGCTTACCATTGACAATTCCACTTTGAAAAAGAAAAGGCTCCTGTACAGGTTCAAGATCAAACCTCTCGGTGATTGAGGGAAAATGATCGGTAGACTGAAGTTAATTGAGGAGTAAGAAAATGCTGTTGTCATCATTCATTGAATCCATAATCCATAGTTTTTCAATAATTTTGGTCATGATCATTTTGTTTGTGGATTGGCCTACTATTTTGATTGTACTTAATATGTATTATCTAGGTAAACATTTACTATTTTGATTGTGAAGAGTAATGCTAGGGGAGAGTGTAGCACTTGGATTTGGATTTAGAGTTGATTTGTGAGATGCTATGTGTTACCTGAAACATCTTTTACTTTGGTGTGGAAGTGTGGATGTAAATTTTTGTCCTCATGTTGTCCTTATCCAGTTTGATCTTGGTCAGTCTTTTGCCTTTTACTTTGATATCTGTATTTAAGCCTCCTGAATCTCATAAATATGTAATATAAGAGGTGTAAATGAGAAATATGCATCATGTTTTTTTAACCCAAATATTTATTTCCGTTCCTTGTAGTTCATTTTATATCTAACTGAATTGGCAATTGATCAATTTCTATCAGACAATGCAGACTGTGAGTGTCTATATCCTTGCGTGTACTTGGCTGTAATTTCAATTTTTCCCCCTCTTAGTTTTGAAGGTGATATATGTATATTTATGAATTTTCTGTATATTTGTATATATATGTTTGGATTTCTGGTTAGAACTGCCTTGTTAGTGGTACGTCCGGGGGCATGGGATAAGGAACTTAATCTAGCTTGTCACATTTTTTGACCCAAAAGTTCTGCTTGTAGCTTCTTCTAAAACAATTAACTTTTTATCTCTAGGTATCCAGTGTTTATTAACCTTCAACTGTATGGTTTTCCATTTTATACGTGTGGAAGGGAAAGTAATTTGGGAAGCTCTGAATATTTTAGTCTAATCTAGTAATGATATTTACACTCACTTGAAGAGGGGATTTTGAATGTGGGACAACCCTCTCCCTAATCCATTATCCATTATTCATGTAAAAAGAAAAATATTGCTGTTGATAAGTGTTGGGTTATGCCTAGTCCACCCTTGGTGGATTAAGGTGCTAGCCCAATGCAAGTGGAGTTACTATGTGAATAAGAAGAAAGATGGGTCTAAAGAGGGAATTTTACCTTTATGTTTTAAAAGCTAAATTCCAGTAACTGCACATACGTGAGATATGGTATAGACGGAGTCAGTTTTGATGGATCGAATGATAACTTTCAGAAAACTTTGCTCTCCCCTTTGGAAAGTTATCTTCCTCTCTCGATGTTATCCGCTGTATATCTCATAGCATCCAACATGTGATGCTAGATTGCGTGGGCATGCCTTATATTCCAAGTACGCCCCAAATCCTTCAATGAGGAATAACATCATTCTTATGGATGCAATATTCCTTTGATCTAGAGCCTCAACAGGCTTGTAGTTTCATAGAAAGATCATAATTGCCAACATGGTTGATTTAGTTTGTAAGTACTCAACAAAGGTGTTTAAATCTTGGCCTTGATGTGAAAACTCTTCTAAGTGGCACTTGTAACAGCCCCCCCCCCCGGGGGGAGAAACATGAGGCCTTGACTTTTCTTGAGACCAACTCAACTAAACATTTTGGAGTTTTTTTTCTTTTTAAAAGAAAAGCTCAACATTTGGATTTTGTAATTTCTTAGGTTGGGGAATTGAAATACTTAGTGGCCTTAAATTTAATGTTTTATTTGATGTATTTTTTAAATATCATTATCTAATTATTCTGTGCTGTGTAAAGTTACTATCTATGCAGCACTGATGCCTAGGAAGGAAGCTATATCAAACCCAATACTTGTTTGGAACTTATCATGCGTGACCCAATACAAAATTGTATGGTGATCATGCTTTGGCATTTCATGTCTTGTATTCACGTCAGTGCCTGTGCTTTTTAGGTTATGCTCAATGAACAATTAAAGATGATCCTTTGAGAATGCTATCATGCATTAATGAAATTAGACGAGGCTGAAGCCTTCAAAGAAACTAAAACTATTAGCAGTTCATGCTTTGCATGGTGTTTGAAGTCAAATTGTTTGTATCTTATGAATAGTGGAGATTTCTGTAGGTTTTATGTACATAGATATGTAGACATATAACAAGTAAAGGATCTCGGGAGTGCCAAGGTCAACTCTTTGGAAATTTTGCAAAATTTTCAAGCTAGTAGCTTCTTTTTCTATTTGATTCTTTTTTGCCCCTTCCTTCGAAATCAGCAAGTCTCATTTTTCATTTCACGCCTTTTTTTCTCATGTCACTTGGTATTCTGAAGCTTAAAGTGTGTTCTCCCGCTTGATAATCAATATTCATTGCCAATACTCTTGTAGCATAGTGGCATGGAACCTATTTTATAAGTAGTTTCCATAAGTGGGAGGATGTGAGTTTGATTCTACATGTAATCTTAAATTGTTAGTGCTTACTCTTTTCACTGAGAAAATTGTTGTTGTTTCAGAATCAAGAAGAGAGAACTGCTCTGTTATTCACTGGTGCGACTAGCGCACATATACAAGGAATTGAGCACAATCTGTAATCCCAAGAAATCAGGAAAAGATATTGCAAATAATAATGAGAATAATTACTAAATCTGACTTTATTCTAATTAGGTCTAAGCTAGGTTAACTTAAGCCCAACATGTCTTTCAACACTCCCTCTCAAGCTGGCGAATAGATATCAAGCACTCCCAGCTTGCCAACTAGTTCATCGAACCTCATTTTGTCCAGCGGCTTAGTTAGGAGATCAGCAACTTGTTGATGAGAACTAACATATGTCATGTCAACTATCCCTGCTTGTATCTTCTCCCTTGTAAAGTGTCTATCTATCTCAATGTGTTTAGTGTCACTAGATTACCCCGTAGGAAGGTAAGGTATCCTATAGTTGATCTCCTTTCATTAACAGATCTTCCCCAATCAACATTCGTATAGAGTGCTAGGCCTCTTGAGTCACTCTTTCTAAAATAAATCCCTTTTCCCGGAGTCATCTTCAAGTATCTTAGAATTTCAAATACAGCTTCCATATGCTCCTCTTGTGGACTGCTTGAGAATTGACTTACCACACTGATATGTGATGTCGGGTTTCATAGTAGTAAGGTAAATTAGTTTCCCAACCAAATGTTGATAGCGCTCTTTGTTCATCGGAACACCATTCTTCTTTACTTCCAGATTAGTTTCTATGAGCATTAGAGTACCCGAGGGACTTGCCCCTAACATACTAGTCTCTTTTAGTAGATCCAATGTGTACTTTATTTGTGAAACTACAATACCTTCGTTAGATCTTGCTACCTCCATTCCCAAGAAGTATTTTAGGCTACCCAAATCCTTCACCTCAAATTCTTGTGCAAGTGATTGCTTTAAGTTTGATATGACTCCATGGTCATTCGCTATCAAAATTATGTCATCTACATATACAATCAATACTGTCATTTTATCTCTGTCATTTTTAACAAATAGGATATGATCAGTCTGACATTGCATGAAACCAAGTCTAATTACAAAATCGGTAAATCTTTCAAACCATGCAAGTGGAGATTGTTTCAAGCCATATAGTGACTTATAGAGCTTGCAAACAACACTAGGTTCACTCGGTCTCTTCACTCCTTCTAGAATAGCCATGTATACCTCTTTCAAATCACCATTGAGGAAAGCATTTTTAACATCAAGCTGATGTAGTGGCCACTCTAAATTTGTGGCAATAGATAGCAGTACCTTAATAGTGTTGAGCTTTGCCACCGATGCAAATGTTTCCTCATAGTCTATCCCTTGGGTTTGAGTGAAGCCTCGAGCTATTAATCTGGCCTTGTACTTGTTTATGCTGCCATCTGGGTTGTATTTTATAGTGAATACCCACTTAGATGTCACAACAGATTTCCCTTTAAGTAGCTTCAGGAATTTCTAGGTCTAGTTTTTATCCAGTACTTTAAGTTCTGCTTTAATTGCCTCCTTCCATCTTGGGTCAGCTGCAGCTTCTTGGTAAGTGGTTGGTAATGCCTCACTATTGATATGAGCAGTAAATGATTTATAGGTAGAAGATAAGTTTCCATACAACACAAACCTCTAAATCGGATGTTGTGTGCATGTTCGTTTTCCTTTTTGAAGTGTAATAGGCCAGCCCAAATCGTTGAAAAGTAGATCCAAATCTGACTCTTCGCATTGCTGTAGAGTGTTAGGAGTTACATTACCTTCTCCTTCAGTTGTTTGTTGCTGTTCAGATTTTTTTGTCGTCAGTTTCATAGTTGATTTCTGATTGCTGCTGTGATCCTTGACCAGTGGATGATTCAAGTTCTGGTCTAGAGGGTGATTCAGGTTTAGGTTCAAGAGTAGTTCTAAGGTCTTGTTCAAGTGTGTTTGGACTATTTTGTACGCCCGGTTCGATCTGTTCCACTTGTATGAGTTTCAGTGAGGGTGACACATTAGCATATGTTTCCAAAAAGGCCAACTCTTTCCCATAACCCTCTCCCTGAAGTGGACTTTTGGGATAATAAGGTTGGTCCTCAACAAATGTAATGTCCATAGACACAAATGTTTTCTTTAGGCTAGGTGAAAAACATTTATATCCCTTTTGAGTAGATGAGTATCCAAGAAAAAGGCATTTGAAAAACCTGGGTGCAAATTTATCCCCATGGTGATTGTGGACATGGGTGACAGAGCCGAAAACGTTTTGTGGGATTGATGGAATTAAATGGCTATTTGGATAAGTGTGAGAGATTGTATGGATTGGAGAATGATAGTTAAGTGTTTTGAATGGTAATCTGTAGGTTAGTATCAATGTTTTGGCAATCTCAAGAGGTTGTTTGTTTTTTCTTTTAGCAATTCCAATCTGTTGTGTTGTGTAAACATAGCTTGTTTGATGTACAATTCCTTCTTCGTTTAGGAAAAGTAAAGTGCGAGCTGAGAACTTAGGTACTCTTGGCCATTATCACTCCTAAGGATTTGGATGGATGTTTGAAACAGAGTCTTGATCACTTGATGAAACTATTTGAAGATGTGAAACAGGTCAAATTTTTCTTTTATGAAGTATTCGTGTGTGGTCATCAATAAATGTGATGAACCATCTATTTTTGGACGGAGTTAGGACTTTGGCAGGACCGCATATGTCACTGTGTATTAGGGAGAATGGAGATGAAGGTTTATAAGTGTGAGGTGGATAAGTTTTTCTAGTATGCTTGACAAGTTGACAAGAATCACAATGAAAAGAAATATCTTTTTTATTCATAATATTCAGAAACAAATTCAACATATAACTGAAAATTGGATGTCCTAGTCTATAATGCAAAAGCATCATTTCTTAATTGGAAATAGAATTACCTGCAGAAAATGCCATCTTCTTGTTGATCTTGCCATCAAGGTAATATAACCCTTCACACTCCATAGCTTTGCCAATCATCTTCCTAGAGTCCAGTTCCCGGAAAACATGAGAGGAAAACATTTTAACATTGCAATTGTTGTCTTTCGTAGTCTTGGTGACAAATAGCAGATTACACTTAACACTAAGAGCATATAAAACATCATACAAACTTATTTCAGGAGTAACATGTATATTACCAACCCTAAGAGCTCTAGTTCTATTTCCATATGCTATTTTAATATTTATTCCACTGCAAGGTTTAATTTCACTAACTAGAGACAAGTCATCGATCATATGGCTCGTGGCACCTGAATCTACAATCCAAGCATCGGATTTATCTATTTTAACCTTCATTGCTTGAACATATTTACCTGTCTGGGCTGAATTACCCATAGAAACTATTCTTTCAGGTAAGATATCACCTCTGCTATGTTTCTCAATCAATTTTCGCAGGCTCTCAATTTCATCAGCGCTTAAGACTCCATGCTCTCTTGCTTCATTCTCTTATGGAGAGGTTGAATATCTTTTTACATTTGATTGTGACTGTCCTCTGCCTCTAGGGAGTTTTCCATGCAGCTTCTAGCAATTTTCTTGAGTGTGGCCACTTCTATTGCCTTGGTCACACCAATCCTTTCTTATTTCCCATGTCCGTCTGAATTATTAGTAGTTTTGCTTATTAAAGTTGAGGATTTAGAATTAGAATATACTCCCTGGGTTAAATTCTTTCTACTTTCTCCAAATTTGACCATATTTAGAGCCTCATGAAAGGACGGTAGAGGTCTGGTGCTCATAATTCTGCCACGGATTTCCTCAAATTTAGAGTGTAGACCAAGTAAGAACTCATAGGTTCTTTCTTTGTCCAACAGCTTCTTGTACAATGCACAATCTGTAGAGCATTGCTAGTCTTGTCTGTAGCATTGAATTACAACCACTTCTTGTTCTCCTTGTTTCTTCAAGTCTTTAATCATACCTTTCAACTATAGAATAGCTGCGGTATTCTTTATGGAGGAATAGGGTTCCCATGCTGAATCCCATATTTCCTTTGCTGTTTTAGCCAACAAATACCGTTTGTTGATGTCTAGGTTCATGGAATTTATTAGCCATGACATTACTATGGAATTCTCAACATACCAAGTGTCGAACTTGGAATCTTCTTGTGTTGGTTGAGCTGCATCTCCAGTAAGGTACTTTTCCTTTCATTTCTCTTTTATGAACATCAGAATGCTTTGGGACCATTGTAAATAGTTGTTCCCATTCAACTTGTGTTCGATGATGGAGAGGGGAAAGGTTTCACTTGTGGGCATGGATTGCATGCTATTCTGCATCTTGCAACTCAGAACTAGGGTTGTCGCTACCTCCATCACTGTGGAGAGCCTGATATCGGCCAAATTGAGTTTGATTCTGAGTCATTGTTTTGATACCTTGTTTCAAAATCAAGAAGAGAGAATTGCTCTGTTCTTCACTAGTGTGACTAGTGTACATATATGAGGAAGTGAGTACAATCTGTAATCTCAAAAAAATCAGGAAAAGATAGTGGGACTAATAACAAGAGAATAATTACTAAATTTGACTTTATTCTAATTAGGTTTGAGCTAGGTTAACCTAAATCTGATGGACTTAAGTAGAGAGCCCAACATGTCTTTGAACAATTGCTTTGCATTTTTTTGCACCTCAACTATTTAGTGGGCAAACTCTTGTTGCATTTCACTTGTAGTGGTTGCAACTTGTGAGATTTATAGGATTCAGCCAATTCTAAATTCACAATATCTATGTCTCACGTGCATGCTATATATTTGTGTGTATAGAGGCTAAGGTGCAAATATATGAAGTATTCACAAATGCACACTTGGATGTATAATGTTTACTTGATTGTAGAAGTGTTCATAAAGGTTCCAAAAGGGTGCAAAAATATCACAGTAGTTTATTTAAGCAAATGCACATTGCTTTTTATTGGTGTGCTTTACGTCCATTTATGTTCTAAAAATTAACATAAAAATTAATAGGTGTTTGTTTAAGTTGACAACTATGGCATTTTTACACCTTTTTAAAACCTTCATGGGCACTTTTATGTCTAAGTGAATATTGGGGTGTTAGCCCTATTCGTTTTCTTCTGACAATTTTAGGTACTCTTTGACTTTTTTTAAAGTCTTTTACATTTTTTTCTTACGGCTATTTCGTTGCTAGATTTGCTCCCTAATTTTGTTTGTGTGTGTACTACACATATGTAATTAATGTCCTAAACTAACTAAATGCCATACAATGCAAGAAAATAGGGCTTTGGTTTAGAAAATCAACTTGAACTATAACTAAATAAATACAATGAAATCAAACGTAAGCTATTATATTTTGGTATTTTTAATAGGGTGATGATGGAATGAAAATAAATGATAGAAAACTTTTTGAAAATGGTTTTGATGGCAAGCCTAATTTATCTAAGATAATGAGAGTTTTATAAAATCATTAGGTTTTCTTGAATAACAATCTCAATGACTCATTGAGTCTAATGTTTAAATCGATGAACCTCATTAATGAAAATATTATTAAGCTCTCCTAATGTGCAATTTGAGAATGATCAATGCAATTGGTCTAATGCAACTCGAAATCAATTCAATACCCAAACATAACTCCGCAAGTTAAGAGAGAATCAAAAGAGTTACAATGAAACATATATGTAATCGCATATATTGAAGCACAATATTCAACATTAACCAATCCAAATTATAAATATAAATCATTAAACAATGATTACAATAACAATCCAAGTGTCTAACTAAAAGTTATAAATCCTAAGACTTAGGAAGTTATAAATACATAGCTAAAAACTAAAGATTGAAGCTAAACTCCCCTTTGAAGCTTGAAAACTCATGTCACTCCACCATCTTCAAGAGTTGAAGAATCGTAACCCTCCATAGCTCCACATTGCTCCAACCAGCAGCAATAGTCGAATCTCCATGGCAGGAGGTTACGGATGGATTGAAGGAAAAGAATGGAATAGATGATGGTATGTAATGAAGAATTGACGGAAGGAGGAGATGAGAGGATGGTTCGGCCAAAGAAAGGTGAGGAGAGACTGAACAAGGTTTCCCTAGGTCGAAACTCATTTATACTAGCTATTGGAGGCGATTTTGGGTTGGGTTGAAGCTTAGGTCTTCGAATGAAAATGCTAAAATCGCAACTTCTACAATTTTGACAAATTTGCCACGGCGGATGGCACTTTTCGGCCAAAACGCACAACTTCATTTACTTAGGTCCTTTGGTGTAATTTTTTGAATTCTGAGGCCTTTTTCTGTAATTAACTTTGTCTTTTACTACCTTTAATGTTGAAACTAAAGTGTGATTTCCAAATTTGCCCAAATTTCTCCCAAAATACCTACAAGGAAAATCATACATAATGTAGCATCAATTGTCCTAGAAATCAATTAACAATAATTAATCTCTAATTACGACAATTTTGCCCCTATTATGTAATAGTTTAAAGTAATGCACTTTAATATACATTATACTTAAATAATGCAATCAAGGACTACTAATAATGACAAAAACCCACCAAAAGATATGACAATGCATGTAAAAACATAGGTTTCTCATCGTGTCATTATCTATGTTAAGTGTTTGAGCACTTGCGTGTGACATGTCTATTGGCGTGATTAATATTTGGGAAAAAGACATTAAAATATCCGTAAAAGTGTTAAAAGACAAGTTAGGGTGGGTAAATTTCAAAATCCTAAAGCGGACTCTTTATATAATTTTGGAATTTTAATATATTGTGAAATGACAATATTGTCCTTATTCCCAGTGACTACTTTCATATAGTTATTGACTGTTCTAATTTAATTATTAATTACTTTTGTTTTCAAAGTTCTAGTGACTACTTTTATATAACTATTAACTACACAAGAGTAGTAAATAACTAAACAAAAAGTAGTCACTAGATCTCCAATAACACTTAATGCATTTTTTGAATTTTTGAAACAAAAGTAGTCAATAGCTAAACAAGAGTAGTCACCAAAATTTTAAAAATGAAAGTAGTTAATGGTAATACTAGAGTAGTCAGTAACTAAACAAGAATAGTCATCAGAGTTCTAAAAACAAATATAATCAATAATTAAAAAAGAGTAGTCAATATGGAAGAAAAAGAGTAATTGGAGCTCCGGCGACTGGTCACTAGAGTTTCGGTGATATGTCGCCAGAGCTCTAGTGGCTAGCCACCGGCAAGGTCACAGGCACCGAAGCTTCGGTGAAACATCCTTTCATTTACCCCCTACAGTATGCGTCCAGGAGTATTATGGTTTAAGTGGATCACGAAACAAGTCCATAGATTAAAATTTTGAAATTTGTTTCTCAAGTTACTATTCACTAGTAAATTTTAGAATTTTGGTTTAACTTTGAAAATTCATAATTAATTATAGAAAAATCGTATTGAGGTGATCTGAATCTCCATTTATAGCTCTTTCAATTCCCTATAGGGAAAAAAAAATATAAATATGGACTTAACCCTTATCAATTAGGACAGTTAATTCGTGGAAGTTTACTGTTTATTTGGTAAAAACTGTACTTTCTAGTTTCTCTGCCTTAATTTAGATCAGTCATAAATTTTAGCACACACATCCATTTGACATGATATACCACTTATTTTAAAGCTTAAGATGTGTACTTTAAGTGTATCAAATTTTAAAGGTAGATTCGATCGTTTGTCTAACTTCCACTCTATCACAAATTCGTGACTCATTTAGGGATAATCTATCCCTCTTACTTATATTAATAATTCATAAATATTTATTTCTTTGCATGCAATCATTCCACATTGCATAATTAATTCTCATATATCATCATATCCAATCTTATATGTCATCATTATCATTTATTGTCATATAACAATGAACAGTAAATACATAAGTCTAATTTTCACTTTCTTCTCTTCTTTCTTTGTTCTCCTTCATGCATTCCTCTTCCTTTGCACATCATACTTATTATGGTTGGTTAAAAGAGGTGAAATTTAGGAGAATTTTAGTAGCAAATAATAACTACCCAAACGTACATGATAAACTTGGCATTCATAACATGCTTGCAACTTAACATCTTTATAACATAATGACATATTTGGAAATCATCATGCATTCATCATAAAACATATTGGCCTATGGCATACTTTAAACATATTCACATTGAGAATGCATGAGTTCATAAAATCACATAAACATATAAACATGTCATACATACAAGCAAATACCAAGCATATAGGAGTAGGGTAAAGTTTGCTACATTGTGTCTTTAAACTTTTTCTTTGCTTCTTCTTACTCTTTTTGCTTCTAACCATCAAGGTTGCTCTCTGCCTTAATGTCTCATGACCCTAAATACATTATCACACAATGCCATTCATTCATTAGAGCCATGATCACCATCAACATCAGCATTTTGCTCTTTTTAGACCACATTGACATTTAACTTTTGAGCTTAGTTTCCAATCTTTCTAAAATTAATTCCACATGCCATTCTCCCATTATTTTGCATGTAAAATCTATTTTCAAGTTCAAATTAAACAAAATCTAACTCCTTTCCCATGAACTCTACTTGTCCGAACATTATAGGGTTTTAGGAAAAAATTCTATTTTCAATTCTAATGTTTCCAAATCTGCTTTCTCACCTTTACTCTCACACAATTTTTCATTCTAAACATATTAGAAGCATCAAAATCATCAAAATCTAATCCCATAAGAAACACAGGTCTAGCCGAAATATTACACAACATAGGGGAAGTTAGATTCTTTCTAATTTCATCATAAAACCACTTGATTACAACTCCTTTTTTTCGTCTTAATTATTAGTCTAACATCAAACAATATTTTTCATAGTTTAGACACAATTGGACAGCATATCATATTAGGGTTTAATGCTTCCAAAAATCAACAAAAACCATAACCAGGCTTTGCAAGACGTGGCGCATCATAAACTACATTAAAAACTATGATCTTATCTTGTCTTGAAGCTTGGATTTTCCTGGGACTTTATGCTCTTCTTCTTCTCCCTTTTTCTCTCCAAAATTTCATGCTCCCTTGCTCTTCCTCTCTTAGCCATCCAAAAACACAAATGGGAGGAAGAAAGGGGTATTTATAAAGCAAGAGTTACCACTTACCTTGGTTAATCTAATTTACCTTTACCATGACACATGTCTTCATATTAACTTAATCCCTTCATGATCTTGCCACATAAACCTATTAGGTTTCCTCTTTATTCAATGCCAATGCCACATCAAGGAACACATAACATGCCACATATTCTACATGTGAAAGCATAATATTTTATTACATAATTCCATTTCTTCCAAACATGTCCCTTAACTATTTGTATTATTCCATTCATCTCCCCTCATTAAATTTGCATTAAAATAGGGAGAAATTCATGCTCCCTCTTACCCTTGACTATTTCTCCATCTATTTTACAATTTCACACCGTATTGGACACTTTTTCGGGTTCTGACTTACCCGGTAACCATGGAATATGTCCTGACATCCTTTTTTTATCACAACTAACCTCATATGGAATTATACAATATGCCAAAAGAGGAAGTGATGCTCTTCCCTTTGTTTCCTTCATTAAAACATTTAACATTATTTATTTCTCTTATTTTTCTCAAGTTAAAAGTCAACCCATAGACGGTTTATTTTGACTTTTCCTGGATAATGCATAAATAGAATTTAAATTTTGTTAAAGCAAACTTCTTTACTTTTTGGGGATGAAATAATTTTTAAAACTTGTGATAATTGTTAGCATTAAGGTTTTAATGATAAAAAAGTAAGTAATTTGTGTTTGAGTATGTTAATCGATCAAGGTTTTATCGATAAGCTGATAGATAATATCTCTGTTCAATTAAGTAACTTAACAAAAACTTTGATCGATAACGTGTTGGATAATGTGTTGATCGATCAATTGATTGATCATTCTTAACTTAGTCGTGAATGAAAGTCTGGAGTAAATTATCGATCACTTGATCGATAATCAGGATGATCGAATATCGGGATACAAATTTAATAGGTATTTATCGATCACATGATCAATAAACAGATTATCGATGAAAAGATAGATAAACGGTAATGCGCTCTACTCATTCTATATTTTGATTTAGTCGCCATTTATCGATCACATTATCGATCAGCCATTTATTGATAATATAATCAAACACTGCTTCATAACTCCGCGTGCAAGTATTTACTTTAGTAGCTTATCGATCACTTGATCGATCAGAAAATCATCGATCACATGATCGATAGTCAGCATATCTTTATTAGATCGTGGCTCTTCGATCACTGGATCGATAATCAGATTATCGATAATATTATCGATCACTACACTTCATGTTTACCTTGTTTTCACATAACATGATCAATAAATCAGCTCTTTAATTTTACAAGAATAAATCTCTTTATCGATAACATTATCGATCAGCCTTTTATCGATCACCTATTCGATCAACCTACATAGCCTGTGTTTTCACTAAATATAATTTTGCTTATTGTTTATCGATAAGGTTATCCATCATCTATTTATTGATAAAGTGTTTAAAAATTAGTGATTCAAAATTTATTTCTATAACACTTTGTTTATCGATAACCTGATCGATCAATAAGTGTTCGATCATGAGGCAATTTCGGTTTAAACTTTAACTAGTCTCGATGTTTTTCAAAATGTATCATCTATTTCATTCGAGCTTTTCTCAGCCTTCATAAATGTTTTAATTCACTATTTAAAGAGTTTCAAAATCGAAAGTGATCTTGATCTTCTTTTTCTATGCATACCAGTATGATGTCACTATTTTCTTTTATCGATCACTTGATCGATCAATTATTGATCCATCACTTGATCGATAATCTTAATTATCTGTTTCAAAAGCTTTCACTCAGAATAATCAATAACCTGATCAACCAAGTAGTAATTGAACATCACTTCGATCAAGTACGTTCAGTTATTATCCAGCACATTTAACAACAGATTGATTCTAATCGTAAACTATAAATATTCGTTTTATTATTTATTCGGTTCTACTTTTGGTCTTACTCTACAAAGAAAAACTTATTGAATGAATGTATTTTTGCAGATTATGAAGAAAATCCCAACGGCTCTCCAAGGGTTGTTCAAGTAGCCTGTAACCTACCTTGTCAGAGGCATTAATGGCGGAAACCGTTGCAACTGGAAAAACATGCAACCGTACTCTCAATAGCTAAAAGCTCTTCCGTCTAACGGTTACTAAGCTACCTCAACTAAAAAGGCGCGAAGAAGCATTAAATGAACAGATTGAATACGCGAGCTACCCTCTGTTGATTATTTACTGTTGCATTCAATACTCTGTTCTTCCATAACACCGAGCGTCAGTGATTATCACTTATTCACTCTGTAAGAGAGTTTACTTACTCTTCATTAATCACGTCTTGTGTGATACTCAAGAGTGTGGACTCTTGAGTGGGTTTGTAACCTTACGGGAAGCAAGGGGGAGTGATTGAGAGTTTCAATTACTGTACTGAGGTGCCAAGAGCCTGATCAATCTTGGAACATAATGAAATACTCAGAGGTGTTCTGAGGACTGGATGTAGGTCAAGTGGTTGAGACCGAACTAGTATAAATCCTGTGTCTTCCTCTCTAAGGTGAAATCTTTCTAACTCACACTCTTTGTTTCTGATAGTTCTTAGTTTTAATTTCGCAAATTTTTATAACTCACCCAATTCACCTCCCTCTTGGGTGAGACTACCACTAACATTTGATATCAAAGTAGGTCTCTTCAGTAAAGACTTAACAGTCCGAAGAGAGATCCCATGGCAGGATTCGGAGACAACATACTGCCTGAAGGGTGTTTAATGTCCAAACCGCCAGGCTTCAATGGTGAAAACTATACCTTTTGGAAGATAAGGATGAAAATCTTCATCAAGGCAACCGAGTATGGATTATGGGACGTGATAGAGCATGATAACTATGTCCCTATGAAAATTGTAGACGGACAGCAAGTATGCAAGAGTCCCAGTGAGTTCGTTGAAGAAGACAGAAAGTTGGTGACCCTAAACGACAAAGCTATCAACATACTTACCTGTGCACTGAGTGTAACACCTTACATTTGCATCCTTATATTATGCCAAGTTAAGATATTTGAAAACGCATTTACAGGTTACTGGGTTGAAAAATCTAAGTTTGAAAATTTCTTCTCCCGCATTACTATTCACTGTAACCTTAAACTTGGCATAACTTTAAAAAATCACAACTAATTCTAGAAAAATTGAAACAAGGTCGTTCCAAGTCTCACTCGAAGCTCTTAACATCATCTATGAAGGAAAAATGACCTCAGCTTCCAATTTAATCAGAAACGCATCCAATTTTAATTTCAAAAAGTACTGTTCATTTGGTCATTTTTCTATTTTCCAGGATTTTTGCCTAACTTCGGAAAGGCATAACTTCTTGCACAGAGCTCTGATTGTGACTCTTTACCACTCATTTTAAAGGGAAAAATAAGATCTATTTGCATACCAAATTTTAGGGGAAAAGTCAACCATTTGACCAAGGTCTTAATTGGTCAAAGTTTGGTCAAATTTAGACCATTTTTATCCCCCTTTTTCACTAATTCTAGCACCATTTCGTTTTTCACTATAAGCAAACCATACTCGCATATAAAGCTACTCTACCATTAATATACATCCAAAAGGGTTATCATGTCATGTGTTCATGCTCAGAATATGTTTACATGGCTTGGAAAAGAAAGGTTTAAATCCGTATAATACAATACATAAATCATAATTTCCTTAAGCCATGATTACTTCTTTTCCCTTCTCCTTGGAAGTAGTGGCACCTAGGATATCATGTTATAGGAGGAATGAGATTTCATAGACATCTCAGTAGCATTGAACATACAACCATCAGGTTAACATGCATAAGATGTCATGCTATATGCAGTAAAATAACATTGCTAGTCATTATGCCATGCCATAACCATTCTGTATCCATGTCATCATCATGGAGCATATAATCATTCCAGTCAAAACTCAATCATGTAAGAGCCAAGGCATACATTGCAAGGAGTTCACATCATCAGTGCATAAATATTCTCATGGCACATAAACAAACATAGCAGAAACACCAAATGCAAGTCAACAAAATAATTGTAAGTTTACGCTACCTCGGTTCCACGCTTAATGTTTCCTCCTTGTTTTCCTTGCTTGAGGTCCTCCCAGGTTTCCAGAAAATTGCCTATCAACCATACAGTAAGGGTATGGTAAATTCCATATCCAGTATACAATTCTTTCTCAATATAATACTACCCTTGTGCCTTTCAATTTATAACTTCTGTATACCTTTCCTAATCCTTTGACTTTGGTTTGACCAAGCCTTAATCCTCAATTAAGGTCTTGGAATTCTTCCTTAATCCATGATTAATCATGCTTTCTTGGTTAATCACTAACCCTTAATCCTTAATCCAATATTTAATTAAGGTCCTCAAGTCACATAATCATTAATACAACATAATCCTCTAAGATTAAGTTACTAATCCCTTATGGATTAACCATTAATCATTCTCTAATCAACATGATTAACCTTTAATCATTCCTTAATCAACATGATTAATCATAATTAATCATCCTTCAATTAACATAACTAATCACTAGTCATTAATTAATCAGGGTAACTAACCTTAATTACTTATTAATCTTTAATCAAATAACATGATTAATCTTAGCTATCACTAAACCATAATTAATCAAGGTAATTAATCCTAATCTTCCTCAAATAAATCATTAACTAAAAATAATTAACACTTAAGGAGGTAAACATACCTTAATTAGCTCTTAATCGGCGATTAGAGGCATTTAACCTTTCTTTCTCCCTTTCTCTCTCTTCTTTCTTTCCTTCTCTCTCCTAGAACTTAAGAGCAAAACATTCCCTCTCTAGTAAGCCATCTTGGCTGAATTGTGAAGGGTGAGGGGGTATTTATAGGCTTGAATTTTTCAAAATACCAAGAATGCCCTTGGAGAAAAAGATGCGATCTCGACCGTCCATTTTTTTTCACTTTACACATTGACAAATCTTAGAGCACAAGCCTTAAGATCATGACACATGGAAGGACACCTATTCACCATGTGATTTTCATGTGGTAAAAAATATTATTTTAATGTTTTGTCTCTTATTTCCCTTTATGCCCTTGAACAATTTGGAAAATTCCAACCTTGTCCTTCCCCCCTTATTTTGGCCGAATTATTACTCTAAAAATTGGGAGAAAAATGACTCATCCAATATTCAGTGCAATCCACTTATTATTTGTGTATTTTCGGTCCGATTTTTCAATAATCCTGTCCAATTTACTGTCACAAAATTTTGATTTCAACACCTCCTTAAATTCCTCTCATTCCAAGGATATTTCATTATTTTTCTCAAGTTTTAACTCCCTCTATAATTTTTCTAAATTTTATTCCATCAAAAATCAATATTCTACCGATAATAATTCGATAATAAATATTCTTTAAGCTAACCTCTGTACTTCCAAAGGTGGGAAGTAATTTTATAAATTAGGATAATATGTCACATAATTTATCCCTATTTTTCCTTGAATTTTTGAGGCCTCCATATATTTTAAATAATGGAAATTGGCTAATTTTCCTTAATTAACCAAAAATTCCAATAATTACAAATAATTCCCTGATAAATTATTTTTTATCCTATATTCACCTTCTAAGCCTCAAACATTATTTGTACCCTCCTTTTTATTTTTCATGATTTTTTGGGAATTTTCAAGAATTTCAGACATTATTTCCAATACTGCCCTTTCTTGACTGATCTTTTCAAAAATGACCGTTATGTGCCTATCCTGATTTTTCCTCATAGCTTGGATCCTCTACCAGTCTACTATACTACTTGACCTTAGTCAGTCTCAAATCATTCATCAATTAGGATAAAATTATCAGGGTGTGACACTGAGCCAACGAGAATACTTTCGAGTTTCAAGCCTAAAAATCGCGAAAGAAATGTGGGAAGCACTGGAGATAGCTCACAAAGGGACCACCGGTGTAAAACAGAGTAGAATCAACACTCTCACCACAGAATTCAAGCTATTCAGAATGAAGGATGGAGAGAGTGTTTGAGACATGGAAGTCAGATTCTCGCATCTCATAAATCATCTCACGGCACTCGAAAAGAAGTATAGTCAGGAGGACCAAGTGAGAAAAATTTTAAGTGGTCTCACAAAAGAATGGGAGCCGAAGGTAACAACAATTGAAGAAACAAAAGGAAAATTAATTGGCTCTATTGCAGTGCTATTCGGAAGCCTTGTAGAATATGAGAGCAAGCAAAGATATAAAAAGGAGATGAACGAGAAGAACCGTAAAAGTATCGCTCTTAAAACTCAAGAGAGCAAAGATGACAATGAAGAAGATCTGGAGGATGATGAAGTGGGTCTTATCGTCAGAAGATTCAAGAAATTCTACAAGAGCAGAGCTGAAAGGAAGTTCCAGTCAAAACGCAAAATCTCAACATCTCGGAATGAGTCAAAAGAACCGATTATCTACTTCGAATGCAAGAAACCAGGACACATCAAAGCAGAGTGTCCCCAGCTATCCAAGATGAATGACAAAGAAAAGAAGAAAGAAAGATTTAGAGAGAAGAAAGCCTTTGTCACATCAATCTGGGGTGATAGTTCTTCAGAAGAAGAAGAAGAAAGTGATGATGAAGAAGCCGCCAACATCTGTCTCGTGGCCCAGGAAGACGAAGAATCAGAGACAAATGAGGTAATCACTTCTGAACCCTCTTATGATGAATTACAGTCTGAATACAATGCATTACATTTGGAATTAGCAAGACGTGCAAAGGAGTTGGTAAGCTCCAAGAAAAAAATAAAGTTCCTGGAAGAATAGCAAACGAAGCCTAAAGACAACGTAGTCTCGCCTCCAGTATGCATGGAATGTGAAAAGAATAGAAAGAAGGCCAAGGATCTCACAAAAACCTTAGAAAAATTCACTAAGGGTAGTGAAATGCTCAAAGTGATTTTGGGAGCTCAATGGTGTTCGATAGATAAAACCGGAATAGGATATGATCCTGTTCAGGATAAGACGAAGGGAAAGAAGAAGAGTAGTGGTCGATCGTATCTTACATTCTTTAGAAATACTATTCATTCCTCTAATCCTTTTGCACTTTGCTCTTATTGCAACTATAAAGGTCATACAACCTCTTTTGTTATCACAAGAAGAAAAGAATTTACGGGACATTAAAATGGGTGCCCAAAGGTACTTATGTGCCTAGGACAACTCATACTAACAAAAAAAGACCCAAGAAGGTATAGGTACCTAAAACATGATTGTGTTTTTTGCAAGTATGCCTCAAAGCATCCAAAACAAACCAATGGTACATCGACAGTAGATGCTCCAGACACATGACAGGTGATACTGAGAAGTTCACATCACTCAAATCAAAAGACGGAGGCAAAGTAAGTTTCGGTGGCAATCAATCTGGAAGAATTGCTGGAATCGGAGAGATAGGAAGTAACAAAGGAATGAAGGTTGAAGATGTGTACTACGTGGAAGGTTTGTGTCACAATCTACTCAGCGTCAATTAGAGTACTGACAAAAACAACTAGGTGATCTTTGATTCCGAAGAATGCTTAGTAATAAGTAAAGACGACCTGCCATTGAAGAAAGAAGAGTTGAATATAAAGCTAAGAGTTCCAAGGGACGGTAACTGTTATACACTTCAAATTGACTCTAAATCTTCTGAAAACTGTTTTATTAGTAAATGGGAGGAAAGTTAGGTTTGGCATAAACATCTTGCGTATATTAACATGAATCAACTTTCAAAATTAACAAAAAGGGATTTGGTTGTTGGTTTACTGAAAATTCAGTACGAACATGATATTATCTATGACGCCTGTCAGAAGGGTAAACAAACAAAGTCTTCGTTTAAATCAAAGAAGACAATCTTAACTGAAAGGCCACTCCAAATGCTTCATATGGATTTGGTTGGTCCGTCGAGAGTGAAAAGTTTTAGTGGAAACTTGTATACTCTTGTGATAGTTGATGACTATTCAAGATTCACTTGGACTTTGTTTCTTTCCAAAAAAGATGAAACCTTTAATACATTCATTGTTTTTGCCAAAAAGGTCCAAAATGAGAAAGGTATTTCCATTGTGTTAATCAGGTCTGATCACAGAGGAGAATTTAAAAACAATGAATTTGCAGACTGTTGTGTCGAGCATAGAATTGATCACAATTTTTCAACACCAAGACTTCTCAACAGAACGGTGTTGTCGAACAGAAAAACAAAATGTTCACAGAAATGGCAAGTGCAATGCTGAACGAGAAAGGAATTTCACAAGTGTTATGGGCAGAAGCAATGAGCACGGCTGGCTACATCTCCAATAGAGCCTACATTAGAATGCTACTCGGGAAAACACCACATGAGCTATACAAAGGAAGAAAGCCTAACCTGGCTCATCTAAGGATCTTCAGGAGTAAATGCTATATTCACAACAACAACAAAGAGAATCTAGGTAAATTCGATCCTAAACCTGATGAAGGTTTATTTCTTGGTTACTCTAATCGTAGTAAAGCTTATAGGGTTTTCAACAAATGTACTTTTACAATTGAAGAATCAATACATGTTGTGTTTGCTGAAACTGAACCAATTTCAAAACCTCTAGATGATGATGCTGAGATCGTTCAAAATTTTCAAAAACTGGATTTAAACAAGTCTTCAAACAAATTACCTTCAGAAGAATATTCAGAAAACAAAAATGATTTAAATGAACCTTCTTCACAAGAAAATTTAGAGTAGCCTAAGGCTTGGAGACATAACCGAGACCATCTACTGGAACAAGTCATTGGTAAAGTCAATGAAGGGATCAAAACCCGAAGACAAGTGTTCAATGAAATGCGCTTCTCTACATTCACATCCCATATTAAACCTACCAATATTGATGAGGCCCTATCCGATGAATTCTGGATAGTCGCAATGCAGGAAAAGCTTAACCAATTCGAGAGAAATCAAATTTGGGAACTGGTACCCAGACCTAATGATCATTTAGTCATAGGCACCAAATGGGTATTCAAAAATAAGCTCGATGAGTCTGTACAAATCGTCAGAAACAAAGCCAGATTGGTAGCTAAAGGATATAATCAAGAAGAAGGCATTGATTATGAAGAAACTTATGCTCCAGTAGCTAGATTGGAGGCCATACGAGTACTCTTAGCCTTGGCTTGCATTAAAGATTTCAAATTATATCAAATGGATGTTAAAAGTGCATTTTTGAATGGCTATATTTTAGAAGAAGTTTTTATCAAACAACCCCCTGGTTTTGAAGATTCAAACTTTCCTGATCACTTTTATAAACTGAAAAAGGCTTTATATGGTTTAAAACAAACTCCTAGAGCGTGGTATGAACGACTTAGCAATTTTCTGATAGAAAAAGGTTTTGAAAGAGGTAAAGTAGATGCTACTCTTTTCATTAAAAGAAGTAGGAAAGATCTTTTGATTGTTCAAATTTATATGGATGATATTATTTTCGGAGCTACTAATGAAGATCTTTGTCAAGATTTTGCTAAGCTAATGCAGGGAGAGTTCGAAATGTCGATGATGGGAGAGTTGAATTTCTTTCTGGGATTACAAATCAAGCAGAAGAAAAATGGCATATTTACATCCCAGATGAAGTATCTGAAGGAGTTACTAAAGAAATATGGATTAGAAAATGCCAAGAGTGTAAAAACTCCTATGAGCTCAACCATCTCGCTAGATGCAGACGAAAAACGACAAGGACGTGAATCTGATTGTCACACCCTGATAATATTATCCTAATTGATGAATGATTTGAGACTGACTAAGGTCAAGTACTATAGTAGACTGGTAGAGTATCCAAGCTATGAGGAAAAATCAGGATAGGGACATAACGGTCATTTTTGAAAAGATCAGTCAAGAAAGGGCAATATTGGAAATAATGTCCAAAATTCCTAAAAATTCCCAGAAAATCATGAAAAATAGAAAGGAGGGTAAAAAATAATGTTTGAGGCTTAGAAGGTAAATATAGGATAAAAAATAATTTATCAGGGAATTATTTGTAATTATTAGAATTTTTGGTTAATTAAGGAAAATTAGCCAATTTCCATTATTTAAAATATATGGAGGCCTCAAAAATTCAAGGAAAATAGGGATAAATTATGTGACATATTATCCTAATTTATAAAATTACTTTCCACCTTTGGAAGTACAGAGGTTAGTTTAAAGAATATTTATTACCGAATTATTATCGGTAGAATATTGATTTTTGACGGAATAAAATTTAGAAAATTATAGAGCGAGGTAAAATTTGAGAAAAATCATGGAATATCCTTGGAATGAGAGGAATTTAAGGAGGTGTTGAAATCAAAATTTTGTGATAGTAAATGGGACAGGATTATTGGAAAATTGGACCAAAAATACACAAATAATCAGTGGATTGCATTGAATATTGGACAAGTCATTTTTCTCCCAATTTTTAGAGTAATAATTCGGCCAAAATAAGGGGCGAAGGACAAGATTGGAATTTTCCAAATTGTTCAAGGGCATAAAGGGAAATAAGAGACAAAACATTAAAATAATATTTTTCTACCACATGAAAATCACATGGTGAATAGGTGTCCTTCCATGTGTCATGATCTCAGGGCTTGTGCTCTAAGATTTGTCCATGTGTAAAGTGAAAGAAAAAAATGGACGGCCGAGATTGCATCTTTTTCTCCAAGGGCATTCTTGGTATTTTAAAAAATTCAAGCCTATAAATACCCCTCACCCTTCATAATTTCGGCCAAGATGGTTTCCTAGAGAGGGAATGTTTTGCTCTTAAGTTCTAGGAGAGAGAAAGAAAGAAAGAAGAGAGAGAAAGGGAGAAAGAAAGGTTAAACGCCTCTAATCGCCGATTAAAAGCTAATTAAGGTATGTTTACCTCCCTAAGTGTTAATTATTTTTAGTTAATGATTTATTTGAGGAAGATTAGGATTAATTACCTTGATTAATTATGGTTTAGTGATAGCTAAAATTAATCATGTTATTTGATTAAAGATTAATAAGTAATTAAGGTTAGTTACCCTGATTAATTAATGACTAGTGAGTAGTTATGTTAATTGAAGGATGATTAATTATGATTAATCATGTTGATTAAGGAATGATTAAAGGTTAATCATGTTGATTAGAGAATGATTAATAGTTAATCCATAAGGGATTAGTGATTTAATCTTAGAGGATTATGTTGTATTAATGACTATGTGACTTGAAGGCCTTAATTAAATATTTGATTAAGGATTAAAGGTTAGTGATTAACCAAGAAAGCATGATTAATCATGGATTAAGGAAGAATTCCAAGACCTTAACTGAGGATTAAGGCTTGGTCAAACCAAAGTCAAAGGGTTAGGAAAGGTATACAGAAGTTATAAATTAAAAGGCACAAGGATAGTATTATATTGAGAAAGAATTGTATACTGGATATGGAATTTACCATACCCTTACTGTCTGGTTGATAGGCAATTTTCTGGAAACCTAGGAGGACCTCAAGCAAGGAAAACAAGGGGTAAACATTGAGCGTAGAACCGAGGTAGCGTGAACTTACAATTATTTTGTTGACTTGCATTTGGTGTTTCTGCTATGTGTGTTTATGTGCCATGAGAATGTTTATGCACTGATGATGTGAACTCCTTGCAATGTATGCCTTGGCTCTTGCATGATTGAGTTTTGATTGGAATGATTATATGCTCCATGATGATGACATGGATACGGAATGGTTATGGCATGGCATAATGACTAGCAATGTTATTTTACTGCATGTAGCATGACATCTTATGCATGTTAACTTGATGGTTGTATGTTCAATGCTACTGGGATTTCTATAAAATCTCATTCCTCCTATAACATGATATCCTAGGTGCCACTACCTCTAAGGAGAAGGGAAAAGAAATAATCATGGCTTGAGGAAATTATGATCTATGTATTGTATTATATGGATTTAAATCTTTCTTTTTCAAGCCATGTAAGTATATTCTGAGCATGAACACATGACATGGTAACCTTTTTGAATGTATATTAATGGTAGAGTAGCTTTATATGCGAGTATGGTCTACTTATGGTGAAAAACGAAATGGTGCTAGAATTAGTGAAAAAGGGGAATAAAAAATGGTTTAAATTTGACCAAACTTTGACCAATTAATGGTTGACTTTTCCCCTAAACTTTGGCATGCAAATAGATCTTATTTTTCCATTTAAAATGAGTGGTAAAGCATCAAAATCAGAGCTCTGTGCAAGAAGTTGTGCCTTTCTGAAGTTAGGCAAAAATCCTGGAAAATAGAAAAATGACCAAATGAATAGTACTTTTTGAAATTAAAATTGGATGCATTGCTGATTAAATTGGAACCTGAGGTCATTTTTCCTTAATAGATGATGTTAAGAGCTTCGAGTGAGACTTGGAACGACCTTGTTTCAATTTTTCTAGAATTAGTTGTGATTTTTCAAAGTTATGCCAAGTTTAAGGTTACAGTGAATAGTAATGCGGGAGAAGAAATTTTTAAACTCAGATTTTTCAACCCAGTAACCTGTAAATGCGCTTCCGAATATCTTAACTTTGCATAATATAAGGATGCAAACGTAAGGTGTTACACTGACCAGATATAGAGGAATGATTGGCTCTTTACTATATCTTACTGCTAGTAGACCAGATATTCAATTCAGTGTGGGAATGTGCGCAAGATATCAATCAGCTCCAAAAGAGTCACATGAAGAAGCCGTCAAGAGAATTCTCAGATACCTTATCAGAACTTAGAATTTGGGAATCTGGTATCCAAAGAAGGGAGCAGAATATCTAATGGGATACTCAGACGCAGATCATGGAGGATATAAGACAGACAGAAAAAAGCACCAGTGGACAATGTCAATTTTTCAGAGGGTGCCTTGTCTCATGGTCAAGCAAAAAGCAGAATACTGTGGTAATCTCCTCAACAGAATCAGAATATGTGGCCACTGCCAGCTGTTATGCTCAGATTCTATGGTTAAAGCAACAACTACAGGATCTAGGAATCAACTTATGAGAGATTCCAATCCTATGTGATAACACGAGTATGATAAGTCTGTCCAAGAATCCAGTCCATCATGCCCGAACTAAGCATATCGATATTCGACATCATTTCATTCGGGATCATGTTCAAAAGAAAGATGTAAAAGTAGAATTCATCCCCACTGAATATCAAATAGCCGACATCTTCACGAAGCCTCTAGATCAACAGAAGTTCAACTTCTTTCGAAGAGAATTGGGAATGGTAAATCCCAATGAGTTGTAAGAAATCTCATATTATCTCTCAAATTTGAATCTTTAAATTTAATGTTTTGATGATTAAATGACTAACTTAAGCATCGGAGTGGATAGAAATTTTTTTTTACAAGAAGCTCTGTTTTGTCGAAGAAAAACAGAGGTAAACAGAGTATGGAATGATCGAACAAGACATCGATAATCATGAAGCCACAAAGGAATAATTTATCAATCACCTGATCGATAAATGTAGCATGTGAAGAAAAAGAAGAGATTCAGAACGATGATTATCGATAAGCTGATCAATAAAAAGACTAGGTACGCATTTCCTCTACCAACTTTATCAATAACATGTTCGATAATTGATTGTTCGATAATGTGATCAATAATTGTCTTCAGTATTCTTATGTGTTCTTCATATTTATCGAACATGTGATCGATCATCTACTAATCAATAACATGATCGATAATTTTGAAGTTTATAACGTTAAAATTTTGAAAACTCCCTGTCTATTATCGAACCCTAACTCGAACAAAACCGCTCCCCTGTTTCTAGCAACGGTCCAAAATCACTATTCCATTAAATTTCCGGTCACCCATCTACTCGAATCCATCTCTACCACTTTCTCAACTACCACCAAACTTGAAATACTCTCTTTCAACTGATTAATTTCTCAGAAATTCGTCGGTACCTCTGAAATGGCACGAGTGAACAGCTAAATGTGGAGAGGGAAGAAATCTCTGAGAAACGAGTCCAATCGAGCGACACTACTCCCTTGGGCACTAAGAAGCGGTATAGACTGAAAGTGAAGGAAGAATCATCCAAGAAGAGAGGTGTCCTGAAAATCTGAGAAAGTTAGACTGAAGAGCAACCCCTTCCTCCAAGAAAATCTCCTCGGTCCAAATCCAAGCTACCAGTAGTCACTGAGGAATTAGAAACCAAGTCAAATGACGGAGCCTCAGTTTAGAAAGCTATGGAGACCGCATTAAGAATTCCCATTCCCAAGCAACCGAGGAAAAAAAAAGCAGAGAGCCAGTGAAGGTGTGGCACAGCAAATTCCCACAAAAGGTATTCTATTTGATTCTTCTGGGTTATTAGTTGGAAACCTAGATAAAGACGTGAATTGGGCTAAGTTTAAGGTAGATTTTGCAAATCAAAGATTTTGTCCTGTTGTATCTATGGATATTGACAGTTTAAAGAAAAATACACAGATTAATTTGGACTTGAGTGATCCTCTGGAATATTATTCAAACTAGCTGATAAATTGGTGGAGAATTTTGTCCCGAAGTGATTAAAAGGTTCTACTGTAATATGGAATCAGTAGAAGAATATGATGAGCAAGACAATCAGGTAAATGACTATTTAAGGGTCAAACTTAGAGGTAGAACCTTCCATCTTACTGGTACTAAGATCAATGAATTGCTAGGAACTCAAGAGTCGGTAAGAGGGGGAGATATGAATGAAATTAAAGCTTATAAGATTTTGATGCAAAGTGATGACTACCCCGGTAAGCTAAACTTTCCACCTAAACAGATGTGTGATTATTATAGAATAATCCACTATATCTATTCAAGGAGTATGATCAACAAATCCGGGAGCTTTTCACACTTAACTCAAGATGATTATTTGCTACTGGCTCAGATAATCAGTGGAGAAAAGATTAATATAGGGGCTTTGATCTATAATGAGATGAAGGATTTTGTTCTCAACAAATCCAAGTCTACACCAATCCCCTACCCACAGTTGGCCACATACATCCTACAAGCAAATAACATTGCCCCTTTTGAGCCTGGAGAGTCCAAGACTAAGGTTTCTGCCTTTGGCATCACATAGCTGCACAAGATGAGGATCCCTCTACCTTTTAGACCCTCACAAAAGGTGCCCCAGAAGGACAAAGGGAAGCAACCAGCTGTCAGCACCTCTAGGACTCAGGATGAGGCTGAATCCACTGCAACTCCTTCTCATACCCCTGGACCCTCATTCATGGAGAGATCTCTCAGGAAGATGTTTTAGGCTGAACTCCAAGAGTTTGAGAAGAGAGTTTATGTCACTGCTGGATAATATGGGGAAGTCTCAAATAGAAAATTTGAGGGCATTTCCAAAATCCTAGACCTTCACCGACAAGCAATGATGGTTTTGGAAAAGGAGGTTTCTCAGAGATTTGATTATGTTGACAGAGAGATTCGAGAGCTCAAAGGGATGGTAGCCTCTCTCTGTAACAACTTCGCTGCCCCCAACACTACTTTTAGCTTTGATGACTTACTCCATCATCCACCATCTCCTCCTCATCATGAGCCTGGACGTTCTACCTCCCCTATACCCACTTCTCCTATTTCCACTTCACTACCAGTACCCCCTACCTCTCCCACTCTTTCTCCTACTTTGGCTCTGATAACTGTTTCCCAGCCGGTTCCTTCTCTTCATATTCCACCATTCTCTCCACTTTCTCACCTTCCCCCTCTTCCTATTCCCTGCCCATTCCTACTGTTTCTACTCCTTCCCCTTCTTCATCTAATGCTGACAAAAAGGGGGAGAAGGATTCTGATGCTTAGAGTCACTTTTTTTGATGTTAGAGTCTCTTTTTTTGATGTGTTTTTGTTTTATTTTTTCTTATGTTTAGCTTTTTACTGATATACCTTTCTACTGTTATGTATTTTGAGTTTTGCTTACTGATGTATTCTGACAGTTCATGCCTTCAGTAAAGTATTTTTTTTCTCACTTTGATTTGTCAAATACCTCTGCTGTTTTAATTTTACTGATTCTGATGTTATTTAGTTAATATTTCTCACCTATGTTTTGTCATCATCAAAAAAGGGGAGAATGTTAGGATTAAGGTTTTGATGATAACAAAGTAAGTAATTTGTGTTTCAGTATGTTGATCGATCATCTGATCGATCAAGGTTTTATCGATAAGCTGATAGATAATATCTTTGCTCAATTAAGTAACTTAATAGAAATTTTGATCGATAATGTGTTGGATAATGTGTTGATCGATCAATTTTGATCGATCATTCTTAACTTAGTCATGAATGAAAGTCTGAAGTAAATTATCGATCACTTGATCAATAATCAGGATGATCGAATATCGGGATATAAATTTGATAGGTATTTATCGATCACATGATCGATAAACAAATTATCGATGAAAAAACAAATAAACAGTAATGCGCTCTACTCATTCTATATTTTGATTTAGTTGCCATTTATCGATCACATTATTAATCAGCCATTTATCGATAATATGATTGAACATCGCTTCATAACTCTGCGTGCAGGTATTTACTTTAGTAGCTTATCGATCACCTGATCGATCAGAAAATTATCGATCACATGATCGATAATCAGCATATCTTTATTAGATTGTGGCCCTTCAATCACCGGATCAATAATCAGATTATCGATAATATTATCGATCACCACACTTCATGTTTACCTTGTTTTCACATAACATGATCAATAAATCAGCTCTTTCATTTTACAAGAATAAATCTCTTTATTGATAACATTATCGATCACCTATTCGATCTATCTACATAGCCTGTGTTTTTACTAAATATACTTTTGCTTATTGTTTATCGATAAGGTTATCCATCATCTATTTATTGATAAAGTGTTCGAAAATTAGTGATTCAAAATTTATTTCTATAACACTTTGTTTATCGATAGCATGATCGATCAACAAGTGTTCGATCACTTGTTCGATCATGAGGCGATTTCGGTTTAAACTTTAACTAGTCTTGATGTTTTTCCAAATGTATCATCTATTTCATTCGAGCTTTTCTCAGCCTTCATAAATGTTTTAATTCACTATTTAAAGAGTTTCAAAATCAAAAGTGACCTTGATCTTCCTTTTCTACGCATACCAGTATGATGTCGCTATTTCCTTTTATCGATCACTTGATCGATAAATCATTGATCCATCACTTGATCGATAATCTTAGTTATCTGTTTCAAAAGCTTTGACATAGAATAATCGATAACCTGATCGATCAAGTAGTAATCGAACATCACTTCGATCAAGCACGTTTAGTTGTTACCCAGCACATTTAACAACTGATTGATTCTAACCGTAAACTATGAATATTCGTTTTATCATTTGTTCAGTTCTACTTTTGATCTTACTCTATAGAGAAAAACTTATTGAATCAATGTATTTTTGTAGATTATGAAGAAAATCCCAACGGCTCTCCAAGGGTTGTTCAAGTAGCCTGTAACCTACTTTGTCAAAGGCATTAATGACGGAAACCGTTGCAACTGGAAAAACACGCAACTGGACTCTCAACAGCTAGAAGCTCTTCCGTCTAACGGTTACTAAACTACCTCAACTATAAAAGGCACGAAGAAGCATTAAATGAACAGATTGAATACGCGAGCTATCCTCTGTTGATTATTTACTGTTGCATTCAATACTCTGTTCTTCCATAACACCGAGCGTCAGTGATTATCACTTATTCACTCTATAAGAAAGTTTACTTACTCTTCATTAATCACGTCTTGTGTGATACTCAAGAGTGTGGACTCTTGAGTGGGTTTGTAACCTTACGGGAAGCAAGGGGGAGTGATTGAGAGTTTCAATTACTGTACTGAGGCGCCAAGAGCCTGATCAATCTTGGAACATAGTGAAATACTCAGAGGTGTTCTGAGGACTGGACGTAGGTCAAGTGGTTGAGACCGAACCAGTATAAATCCTGTGTCTTCCTCTCTACAGTGAAATCTTTCTAACTCGCACTCTCTGTTTCCGATAGTTCTTAGTTTTAATTTCACAAATTTTTATAACTCACCCAATTCACCCCTCTCTTGGGTGAGACTGCCACTAACAATAATTCCTCAAGCATTTATTACCTAATTTTTTCTAATGATCTGAGGCATTCTCGACTCCTCGTATTTTAAATAATTCAATTTCGACTAATATTCATAATTAGCCAAAACCATGAGAATTTCATCAATTTGCTACAGAGGCATTTTTGTCATTTTTTGCCGCCTATGGGTCTCAGAACCTCTTTCTCATTTTTTTTAGAATTCTTTGGAATTTTTCTAGAATTTTTGGTTGTACCTTCTATTATGGCCCTTTCCGACCTGAAACTTTTTGGATTTATAATTAGGTCCTTACTCAGGTTTAACTTCAGGAATTACTCACTGAGGTTCCTAGTAGAACTTTTGACCCTTAGTCATCTCTAATTCCCATACTCAAGTCTTAGACACTTGATTAGAGTTTCTAACTAACCTATCTTGTGGTTTCAAAAAACTCTTACTTTGCAATTTAGTCTCTCAAAATCCTCTTGTCCTTTTAGGGAGCTTTTGAAACTTCTGCCAAAAGCCGTCTAGTAGTCTGCCTATTTTAGGTTAATTCTCATACTTTTATGCCTAAAATTTGGGATGTTAGATTTAACTGCCAAAAATCGACTAAAGGTGCTAAGGTGGCAATATTTTTAAAAAAAAAATAGTGAAGGGTATTTTTGTAATTTTATCATATTTGAAAATTTCAAAATGGTGCAAAGGGTCTAGTAAGTTATAAATGACAATATAAATTTTAACAACAAAAAATAGAAAATAACTCTACCTAAGAAAATTTATAACTCAATTTACAAGTGCTTAGGTAAGTTAAGTAGTGATAAACATTTTAACAACGAAGAATTAAAAAATAACAATTCTACATATCTAAATTTATGAGCCAATTGACAAGTGCTTAGGTAAGTTACACGTTAATAATAAAAAAAAGAAAAACAATTTAAGACATGAAAATTTACAACAACAAATAGAAAAATAACAATTCTGCATATAGAAATTTGCAATTTAATTTATAAGTGCTCAGGCAAGCTATAAGTGGGAATATAAATTTTAACAACAAGGAATAAAAAATAACAACTCTACATATCCAATTTTATAGCTCAATTTACAAGTGTTTAGGTCAGTTACACATGGGGACATGAATTTTAATGACAAAGAATAGAAAAAATAACAACTCAACATATGAAAATTTACAACAATAAATAGTAAAATAACAATTTTTTTTAGTATAGAAAAATAACAATTCTATATATAGAAATTTACAGCTCAATTTACAAGTGCTCAAATAAGTTATAGATAGGTATAAAAATTTTAATAATAAAGAATAGAAAAATAACAACTCTAGATATAGAAATTTGGAAAAATGACCACAAAATACCATATGAATTTCAAAAAAAACAAAGAAGGCATCGAAATAAATAAAATGACAAAAAAGACATTAGATACCAATATAGAATTTTAATTTTTAGCCTAACTTATTATTACAAAACGCATAGTGAGATTTACAACTTTCATAGTGAGAGTTACTACTTCGTCAATGGGTTTTGCAACTTGTTTTGAGGAACTGTGCAACTTTTCTGTAAAAAAAAAATAATTCTATTCTGAATTTTACAAAATACATAGTGGAATTTACAGCTTTCATAGTGAGAGTTACTACTTCGTCAATAGGTTTTGCAACCGGTTTTGAGGGGCTGAGCAACTTTTCTATAAAAAACAATTTAATTCCACGCTGAATTTTATAAAATACATAGCGGGATTTATAACTTTTATAGTGATATTTACTACTTCGTCAATAGGTTTTGTAACCTGTTTTGAGGGGCTAGGCAACTTTTTTGTAAAAAACATAATAAGGACATTTTGGTCTTTAGGCCAAAAATCCAAATTCTATATTGGTACCTGATGCCTTCTTTGTCATTTTGCTTATTTGGATGCTTTTTTTGTCTTTTTGAAATTTATATAGTATTTTGTGGTCATTTTTTCTAGAAATTTACGACCCAATTTATAAGGGCTCAGGTAAGTTAGAAAATGAGGTACAATTCTAACCACAAACAATAGAAAAATAATAACTCAATATATGAAAATTTAAAACTCAATTTACAAGTGCTCTGGTAAGTTACAAGTGGAGATATAAATTTTAACAATAAAGAATATAAAATAACAACTCAACATATGACAATTTACAACTCAATCTATAAGTATTTCGCTAAGTTATATGTTGAAATAATTTTAATAACAAAAAATAGAAAAGTAACAGCTCAACATATGAAACTTTATAACAAAGGATAGAAAAATAACAACTAACTTTAAACAAGCATCGTAGGTAGTTGGTTTTTCATTTCATCAAGGGTAGTAAAGTCATTTAGCTTTAAAACTTATTTTCATTTTGGTTCAAAATGATTGCAGTGTGAAGTTAGAAATTTTTGAGACTGAATGGAAATGAAATTGTCTACACGGTACTATAATGAAATTGTCCCATATATCAGATACCACCCTTTGTCTGAGATAAGAGTTAATGAGAATTAGTAAGGGGATTGAATTTGGTCTTAGCATTAGTCCCCATTTCATTTTGTCACCTTTTCATTCAAACTAATATTATTGGTTACATATGTTAATAGAGTTTGAATAAAAAATTCAAATATTTTTATGAATAACTAATTCAATTAATTTTCTTAATTTATTATTTTACCCAAATTAGTTAAGTAGATTTTATGAACTTATTTTCTCATATATGGATATTAATTTAAAGATTTTTAAAAATTCATTGGCGAATTTTTTAATAATTGTATCATTTTTCTGCTATTTCATGTTTACACCATACAAAAAAAATGTAGAAAAAATTTTTTAAAAAATTATATAAAATCCATTGAAAATAATTGTACCGAGCTTAACGTGTTATTTGTTGGATCTTTTGAGGGATTTAATTAAATAGTAAATGTATACTATAAAAGATAACAACAACGATGGTAATATACCATGCAAGGAAAAGTGGGTGTCATGCGTTGTTTATTTGTCAAACTAGTAAAAATTTTAGAAAATAAGACAGAATTTCAGTATAAAAATTGTTTGGCATATTACATATATATAATACTACCTCCGATCCTTAAGGTAAAAGCTAATTATAGATTCAATTTGGTCCTAAATATAATATATCAATTCACTTTATCTTTCATATTTATTTTTTTTTTCTAAAGCAGATCGCATGGCAATTATGCATGTTCAATGATTTTTATTCTATTGCATATAACTAAAGAGTATTTTGAGGAAGATAACACTCATGTATGACAAATAACTAACTTAACTAATTTTTTTAATATTCGTAAATTAGTTATCTAGCTCTTATATTGAGAACCAAATATAATAATACTTAATATAAGTAAATAAAGTTATAGAAGTAATTTCTAACAATTATAATCCCATGGTTAGTATATATTTTTTGCTAAAATATACAAGATGATTTTAAAGGAAATAAGACAATGTACTGATGAAATAAAAAAATTATCTAAAAAGGAAAGGAATGAAATAACTTTAGCAGTAGAAAAAGTTGGTAATAAAATGTAAAATATCCTACCAAATGACGTTTGAAAGAGATAGGAGCTCCGCAGGTAGATGAATGAAGTATTTCTTCACATGATTAATAGTTAAAAGTGACTCTGTATCTTCCTCAAGGAGATTAAAATTATGCATCCAAAAGAAGCACATAATGGGGAAGCACTACTAGAGAAAAAACATTTAACAATGTTGTCGGTTAAGAAAAAAAAAGCTGTGAAAAAAAAGACGATGGTATTTTTATAAATAAATAATGTATCCCTCTTTTATAATATATTTTTATGTATAATTAAGGGATTTCATAATGTTTGAAGGGTTTAACATGTAATAGATACTCATATTTTGATTTAAGGAAATTATATGAATTAATTGCTTAAAAGTGTATTTTTTTAATTATATTTTTCCTTTTAAAAGGTATCTCTGCTTTGATTCTAGGGAATATTCTATCAAGCAAAATATGGACCCCTTGGAAAACTACATTTGTGGCAGTCATGTGGCATTACAAGAAGATTTTCTAATTATCTAATTGGAAATTATCTAAAATATCTAGCAAGAATATCTCTTATCTTTCACCATAAATTAAAGAGTTTGAATAATTAATTTCTTTTGTGGATAATTCCTCTATCATATTTTGAATTTGAATAAATATTTTATTCATATTTTATTATCCATTTAATTTTCCAAATATCCATGTTATCATTTTTATCCTCTTTCTAAACCCTAACTCTAATTCATCTTACCACCATATTTTTATTCAAATTTGACATATTATCTCTTTATCCAATATCATTTAAATTCAAAAGCTCTTTTACTTTGGTTGCCATGAAGATCACACCAAATCAAGAGAATTTAAATTCAAAGTTCTATCAAGATTACAAGATAAAAGAAGATAAAATATCAAGTTAGAAGACTCAAGGGTTTTCTCATCTAACTAGAACAGATTCAAAAGCTATAAAAAGATATCAAAGGAGTCTTGGAGAAGCAACGAAGCCATCTACACTACACAAGTACAAGCATAAACTTGGCTTCCTCTTGTGTCCAGTTGTTTTATTGTCTTCTCTTCATTATTTTCTTTTTATCATTATGGTGTCATATATCTAGCCATATGTGTGGCTAGTCTTCTATGTTCCTAAGGACAAGATGGCATGGCTTGTGTTTCTGTTTATATTAGGGAGTTTGATAGTTTTCTTATTTCAATACACTAGTACGTTGCGTTTATGAATTTCCTAGGTTAGGATTTTTATTTTTTTGTAGACTGATATTTGATTTGTGTTTTAGTTGAATAATTATGTTTTGAAGTTTTTAATAAATATATTTTTAGTTTCCTTATGATTCTATGAGTGTTTATCTTTATAGATTTTTATTTTGATTTGCATAATTAGTTCATGTTCTAGGGTTTTCGATAGATTACTCTTTTTAAGGAATAAGATATAATTGTTTAATTGAATTCATAAGCTAACTAGTTTTTAAATGATTAATTGAAAGGCGATTATATGCTAGTTCTCTAGGTATAATTATTAATTAATTAATCACGACTTAGATGTTATATAGGGTTTTTCTTTTTGACTGAGTAATTGTTTTTATACAAACTCCTCATCCTTTTGAACAGTGATAGCCACTTATCAACGTCCTTAGGAAGTGCATCATTCTGGTAAAGTCTTTGTTCCTTTTGCTTTCTTTTACTTACTATTATTTTCTTTTTATTTTCTTAAAAAAATCAATCAATTTTCTTTCCTACTCCTTCATTCTCTACATCACGTTTTTCTTAATTAAAAAGTTTTCAAAATTTTAACAAAACTCCTCATGGAGAGAAACAACCTAGGTTGACCTCTATACTATATAAGGTTAATTTAGTTAAGTAATTTGAGAGCTTACACGACAGGGCGATCAATGAGTTATGTAAATGTTAACATTCCACGACGGTTATTAATGTTAGAATCAATCTCACCCAAGAGGGGAGTGAATTGGGTGAGTTATAAAAATTTAACAACTAAAACGAGATAGTATTGAAAAACAGAGAGTCAGAGTCAGGAGAGATTTCACCGAAGAGGGAAGACACAAGATTTATACTAGTTCGGTCTTAATCACTTGACCTACGTCCAGTCCTCAGAACACTTCTGAGTATTTCACTATCTTCCAAGATTGACAGGGCTCTTGGTGCCTCGGTACAGTAATTGAATCGCTCAATCACTCCCCCTTACTCCCGTAAGGATACAAGCCCTCTCAAGAGTCCACACTCTTGAGTATCACTCAATAGTATTTAATGAAGAGTAGTTATCGGCTCTCTTACAGAGTGAATTTAATGATGAACACTGATGCTCAGTAGTATCGCGGAAAATAGAGTATTGAATGCTAGACTTAATAATCACAGGTGGTAGTTCCGGTATTCAATCTCTTCATTAATGCTTCTTCGTGCCTTTTATAGTTGAGGTCGTTAATTAGCCGTTAGACGGAAGAGCTTCTAGCCGTTGTGACTCAGTTTGCGTGTTTCGTCGGTTTCAACGGTTCCGCCATTAATGCGTCTGAGCTTCTGACACTGTAGATTGCAGTTTATGTAATCCCGTTGAAGAGCCGTTGTATTCTTTCTTGGTAATCTGCATATTTTTAAAACTTTAAGCAACAAGGAGTCTTGTGGTGTAAGTTTTAATTAAGAACAAGAAGAAAGACGAATTTAACATTTAATGATCTTGGATGAAATGATTTGTCTGTGAAAAGAGCAGAAAAACATTCTGGGTATGTTGATCGAAGTGGTGATCGATTACTTGTTGATCGATCAGGTTATCGATAAACTGAATAAAAGCTTCTCGAATTAGTTCAACAAAATTATCGATCTAGTGTTGGATCATTGACTTTAAGAATTATCATAGTAAACGGAAATCGTTCCATGATCGAACAAGTGATCGAACACTTGTTGATCGAACAGATTATCGATAATTCAAATGTTATTGAAATGAAACTTTAGTCATGGATGATCGAACAACTTATCGATAAATGGGTGATGGATAAGGTTATCGATAAACCATGAGTAAGAATATATTTGTTGAAAGACACATACTATCTGGAATGATCGAACAGGTGATCGATCAATGAATTTTCGAATAAGTGATCGATAAAGTGAGAAAAGAAATTTAATCCTGTAAGGTGAAGAAACTGATTATCGATCACGTTTTGTGAAAACATGAGTTTCAAGAAATCGAATGATCGATCATATTATCGAAAAGTCAATGATCGATTAGGTGATCGAAAAATGGTTCAACATAAGTTAATGCGAATATAGCAATCCTTAGACTCTTTATCGATCATGTTATGTGAAAAGATAATATGCAAACAAGTTAAATTATCGATAATGTTATCAATAATGTGGTTGTAGAAAAACCAAATGTGAGTAGATAAAGACATTGATTATCGATCATGTGATCGATAATTTCTTGATCGATAAGGTTATCGATCCAGCAGTTAAGATGATTACCTGCATTCAGAGTTAGAGCATAATGATCGATCATGTGATCGATAAACAAGTGATTGAACATATGATCGATAAATGATAACAGAATAAATGTGCAGAACGAATAGAGTGTGTTACCTCTTATCGAAGTCGTTATTGATAACTGATTTATCGATCATGTGATCGATAAATACACTCCAGATTTGGTTCTCTTTAACTGTTACCTGTTTGTTTATCTGATGTTATCGATCAAGTGATCGATAATTAACTGTAACCTTAAGTGATTTTTATGTTAGCGATAATCGATCATTTTATCGATCAACAACTTATCGAATAGCTCTTCGATCAAAACACTTACTATAAAACTGATTTATACTTGAACAATTATCTGTAACCTTAGCGATAAACGTTTGATCGATCAGATGATCGATCAATATACTTAACTCAAAGAATCTAACTTTGTTATCATCAAAACTATAATCCTAACAATTAAGAAAACCGCCGTGGAAAGTTTTAAAATATACCGCAATAGGGCTCACTTTTCATCATTTTCACAGTTTCATATCAAAGCGATGTGGTCCCCCTCTGTTCCACCACCGCCGAACTGCCATTACCGGCCATTCCCCCCTCTTTCATGCTGTTTAAACTCCTCTATTAAGCTTGTGGTTGCTTGCTGCCATCCATTGCCGTTTCAACGCCCATCTTCTCATATTTGAATCGTCTCTACTGAGTGAGTATCCTCTTCTTTTCTTCTTTTCAATTTTTCGTGGTTTCTTGGATGTTTTGATCATAAAAATCTATTGTATTTCAAATGGGTTGGTTAGTTTTACATTTTAGTTGTCTTACATTGTTGATTTTGCATTTTTTATGTGCTTGAGTAGTTGATCGATGGCATTTGGTGTGAGAAAACCTCAATTCCTTCCAATATACGCTTCCTTTTTTCTTTGTGAGTTTCGGGAGTATCCCCATTCATAGGTTTGAGATCCACATCTATGAATTGAAAGGTCCAAATGATCAACTCATTAGAAACGTGTTTAAATATTTAAAGTTGATTAATTTTGAATTTTTTGATTTTTTATAATTTTTTATATTTATTTTGAATTTTCGGTATTTTTTATGTAATAAACTTGAGAATTTAGTAATAAATAATCTATTCAATGTTTTGTGAATTTTTTTTTTCGTTATGAACTTTGATTGATGATAAAGTGTTGTTTAAAATTTCATTATAAATGGATATCATTTATGTTTCTCGTTTTGAATTCAGAAGTTTTAGCTTTAAAAATCATTATTCATTGAATTTGTTTGAGATTGAATTTTTATTTTTGTTTTTATTTGTTATATTTCTTCAAATTTATCCTGTCTTTGTTTATTTCATTATTAAGTTAGTTTGGTTGATTGATTGATTTATTTATTTTTTAAATAATTTGAAATTTGTTATAGGAAAAATTATAATGGAGGACCTAAAGGGAATAATATTTTTACAAAAATTTACTTCTTTATGTATGTGTTTTAATTTATGTTTATAAAAAGCAAAAATTGGTATGCAAAACTTATATATGTTTGTTTGATTATATATTTTTATCAATATTTTTGCTCATTCACTATATATAACAATTTTTTTTAGAAATTACTTAATATAATTTTTAAAAGTAATTACATATTTGATTTTTTATTATAATTATAATATATTTAACAAGTTAAGAAAAAAATAGAGATAAATAATTTGTCCTCATCTTAGTGGTTGAAGAAAATTTTATTTTTGATTAAAAATTTTGAGTGTATGTTGTTTCTAATTTGGTGTTTATATATTTAATTTTTTTATTTATGGTCCTTTTAAATAATCAAAATTTTTAAGATTCTTTATAATAAATATAACTTTTTTTTGTCCTTCACTCTAATTTTCCCTTTGTTATATATTTAAGGAGAAATTTTGCCGAATTACCTTTAATTTGTAATTAAGTGTTAGTCAATTTTAATTTACTGACTAACACTTAATTATTTTATTTATTTTAATATTTGATTTAAGGAGTTAGAATTAAGCTTGACAACTGTGCTCATTGACTCTATAGAACAATAGATCATAGTTGGATAAAAGTTAAGAGAATTAGCAAAAAATACGAGGATGGGGTTGAAAGGTTTTTGGAGTTTGCTTAGAACCCTAGTAAAAGAGATAGATTGTACTATTGTTCTTGTGTCAAATGTTTAAATAATAATCGGTGGAGTATTCCTAAGATAAGAGGGCATCTTATTTGTGATGGGATAAATTTGAGGTATACAAATTGGACATGACATGGAGAAATTAGAGAGACTACACTATCTGGAAAGGAGAAGGTTGTGAATGAAGACTTTGGTGATAGAATTTCGGATATGTTTTGTGACATAAGGTCTGAGTCTTCTATACAATTCTTTCCCACATGTGAAACATTGTCTAGTGATATAGAGACTAGCATTGGGAAAACGGGCTGGCCCGACCCTGCGTCACGAGCTTGGGCTTAAGCGGGCGACTCTCAGAAATGTGGTAATTTTTTAAGCCCAGCCCGTGAGGTGACGGGCTCAAGGCTGGCCAACGGGCTTTTGGCCCATTTAACTATAAATGTAATTTTTCTATGTTTCTTGCATATTTTATAGAAATAATAGACATAAAATAATAAAATTACTAATAACATATATAAATATAAATAAAATTAAGTTAGAGATGTAAACAACATCAAATGTAATTATCCAAAGCATCCATCACACTGCAATAGAGTTTGCTGAATAGACAAACTAAATAAAAGACAGGGATAAATAACTAAACAAGTACTAATAAGTTCACATTAAACAACTAAACAAGCACAAGGTTCATATTAAGCAACATCAGGCATCAGGTGGCAATGGCATCTTCATTTGTTTGAAATCTCGTCATCACTATCATCAATTGCAAGGACATTTGATTGTGCTTTACTAGTGATAGGCTCTTCTTGACTTCTAAAAATATCAATGATTTCTTCTCCATTATCAATATCACATGTATTCTCTGCAACAAATAATAAACCAAAATCATAGACAAGTTGAGCAATTAAAAGCATAAATAACTACAATAGAACACTTATAAATTAGTGAATTACCTCGATATGCAAATCCATGCAACCAATTACGAGTACAAATGAGAGCTTGAAGGTTAATTGGAAGAATGGAACTTCCATACTTCGTGAGAACACATGAACCAATGCTAAAGGCTGATTCACTGGCTATTGTTGTGATTGGGATGCTTAGAATGTCAGCTACCATCCTTAAAAGATTTGGGAATTAAAGTTGATTGTTCTTCCACCAATTCAAGACATCTAAATCTTTCCAATTATCAGGCTTTAGTATTGGTTCTTCCAAATAAGTTTCCAATTCAGACTTGTCCATAAAAGGATGATCTATGATGGCATAGATATCTTGGTAATCCTGCATCATTAAAAAATTAAATCAACTAAATAGAGAACAAATTTAATTGACAAAATTAAAACATACATCAAATGCATCATCAAAAGAGGTGGTTGTTGTTGTTGAAGCACTTGAAGTGTGAGAAGAATGATGAGCTGTTAGTGTTGAAGATCTACAAGTTGATACACTTCCAAATCCATGTTTAGAAGATGATGTGGTTGATGTCCACATATTTGAATATTCATTGAAAATGGCATCTAACTTGCTCTTGACATTGGCAATCTTCTCAAAAGAAATGACAGGGTCAGTCTTTACATAACAATATTTGATGATGTTAAACTTCCATCTCAAATCGAAAACCACAGCAAGTACAAGAAGAATATTGTAATTTTGCCAATACTTGTCAAACTTTTCTTTCATTTTTTTGGACATCTCTCTAATCACTTCATCAATGCTCTTCATGTTTGTATCAAGCAACGTCTCAATTTCTGATATTTGCATAAAATAAGAGTTGGCAGTTGGATATGATGACCTAGAAATCAACCTTGTTACCTTTTCAAAAGGCCTCAAGAAATTACACATTGCTTCTACTCTATTCCACTCATCATTTGTCAGATTAAAACATCTTGGGTTATTTAAATCACACAAAGCAAAATTTGCAAAAGCATAATGGTATTTAAGTGCACTCTCAAGCATTGCATAAGTTGAGTTCCATCTAGTGGGCACGTCTAATCGTAGGCTCATTGCAATGTCAATGCCACCTACTTGCTCAACACATTACCTGAATTGAATCATCCTTGCATCAAATGCCTTCAACCATTTAATGCTCTCTCTAAGTTTCCACAAAGCACTATTTGCTACTTTCAAACCTTCCTGAACTATTAAGTTTAGGATGTGGGCACAACATCTTATGTGAAAAAATTCACCATCACAAATCAAGCCAAAGTTTTCTTGTAAAAGTAGCTTCTGTTTTGATAAATCTTGTATGTTATCGTTTGCATATGCATTATCTAGAGTAATTGAGAATATTTTATTCTCAATCCCCCATTCTTTCAAGCAGTCATACACTTTTTTAGACAATTGTAACTCAGAATGTAGAGGCTCCATTCTACAAAGTGAAAGTAACTTACTATTTAGTGTCCATTACTTTTCATCCACAAAATGAGCTGTCAAACATATATATCCTTCAGAAGTCACAGCAGTCCAACAATCAGAAGTCAAACATATTCTACCTCTACTTTTCTGTAATTTTTGTTTCAAATTATTTCTTTGTTGGCAGAAGAACTTCATAACATCAGCAACAATTGTTTTTCTAGTCATGAGCCTCACATCAGGATTTAACATTTTAAGTAGTTCTCTAATCCATCTATATTCAACAAATGAATAAGGAAGATCATGTTCAACTATGGCCATAGTCATAACCTCCCTAACACTATTATGATCAATTTTTCTAGACCTTATATTGCCTTCATTGTCCATCATCATCATCCCAATGTTATGAAATTTCTCAAGACCTTTGCAAGTCTTAATATGACGATTTAAGTGTGAAGTCCCTTTATCCCCACTGGTTGCATATGGACTTTGACAACCATTGGACTTTGCCTTGATTACCCCATCAATCTCAACTCTAGTAAAATACCTCCAAACATCAGACGTCAAAGTTCTAGGCTTCTTAGGCTTTGATTCTTCGGTCTCTTGAAGAGAAAATGACTTACCTTTCAGATCTGTAGCTAGTGATGAATTGGTCTCTTGAGCTTTCTCTCTTTCTTATGGTAAGGAAGACATGATGTTGCCAACAATTACTAAAAAATTACATCAGAAAGATTAGGAGTGAACACAAAGTGTAAAATAAGGTGGTTTAAAATCAGAGGCTTATCAGACTGGACAGTGTTACTATTGCTAGAGTTTAGAGAGCCAGAGAGGTGGTCGCTGACTCGCTGGACGTTATGACTCAAGTCTGGACAGACACATGCACTGGATGGTGGATGCTGGTCGATGATAGGGGAATCACTGAACTAGGTAAGCAGAGGGGAAACAAGGGGCAACTGGTCGATGCTGGATGCACGGTAAGGCAGACGATGTCGCGGTGTGTGATAGTGAGACTATCTACTGACGGTGTTACTGAGGGTGAGGGAGACTAGGAGTTGGGACTCTGTCACTCTAGATCTGGTTGTCTGGTCACTGGTAGGTGCTGGCGTGCTACGGTAGGAGTGGCTGTGACTTGTGAGAGATGAATGGAATGGAAGGGAGATTGAGTCTGGGATTCGGGAAACAGGGAGCGATGATTCAAACTAGAGTCGAAGAGCAAAGAGTTGGATAGGATTGTACGAGAGCGAGACTGTGAAAGGCGTTTAAAACTCTGAAACTGAAAGAGAGAGTGGGGGTGGATTAGTAGACTATGGGAGTGTGTAGCCATGTAGGGTTTTTTTTACAAATTAAAAAAAATACTGGCAGGCTTAAACGGGCCAGCCCGTGGCCTACAGGGCCAGCTTGTTTAATTATAGGCCCTATAGAACTAGCCCTTTTGAGCCTAACTTACCTTTGGAGGCTTCAAATCACAAGCCCAACCCTTGATTTAGACAGGCTTAAACAGGTAGCTCGATGAGCTTAGCCTATTTTTCCGGCTCTAGTAGAGACGCCTTTATACCCAAGGTGTAAAGATGATTACACAAGGTTGACAACTATGTTGAAATTAATGAACTTGAAGGTAAGAAATGGTTGGACCGATGCTAGTTTCACGAAACTGCTTGAACTATTGAGTGATATTCTTCCAACAGGGAATTCACTTCCAAAACAAGTATATGAAGCAAAGAAAATTTTGTGTTTGATGGGTTTGAAATATGAAAAGATACATGCATGCCATAATGACTATATATTGTTCAGAAATGAGTATAAAGGGTTGAATAAGTGCCCTAAATGTGGGACTTCAAGATACAAAGTTCAAAAAGACGATGGTGATTATAATGAGATGACCAAAGGTCCTTCTTTGAAGGTTCTGTGGTATCTTCTAATAATACCACGATTTAAGCACCTATTTGCTAATGCCACAGAAGCAAAGAACTTGAAATGGCATTCCGATGAGAAAATATGTGATGGAAAGCTTCGTCACCCAGTAGATTCTCCTCAATAGAAAACAATAGATCAAAAATTTCCTTAATTCGGTAGTGAGCCAAGAAACCTTCAGTTAGGACTTTGTACTGATAGAATTAATCTATACGGTAATCTTAGTAGCACACACAGTGCTTGGCCAATGGTCCTCGTAATTTACAACTTGTCTCCTTGGTTATGTATGAAAAGAAAGTATATCATGCTATCTTTGATGATCTCAGGGCCAAAACAGCCGGGAAACAATATCAATGTGTATTTGGCACCTTTGATTGAGGATCTGAAGAAAGTATAGGAGGAAGGTGTTGATGTGTTCGATGCATATAAACAAAAGATCTTCAATTTACGTGCCATGATCTTCACCACAATAAATGATTTTGTGGCATATGGAAATTCGTCAATATACAGTGTTAAGGAGCATAAAGCATGTCTGATATGCGAAGAAGGCACCCACTACATGCAACTTAAATACGGCAAGAAGACGGTCTACCTTGGTCACAGAAGGTTTCTTAGGGTATATTTGGATTGGTGTTGGACAAAACTGACTTATAGTCTGACTGACTTTTGTAACTGAAGTTAGAATAAAAGTCAGTTAGTGTAATATGATTTATGTTTGAATAGGTGCTTATAAAAAGTCAGTTGAAAAGGTTAAAAGTTGTTTGGATGATTAATATAAAAGTTAGTTTAGTTGTAAATGACTGAAAAGGACATGGACTTTATTGAATAGTAGTGTTTGAAATTTTATGTTTTTAATGTGATAATAGTTTAAAAAATATGTAAAATTATTATGATAAAATATAAATAGTTTATTTGTCAGATTATAAAATAAAAATATTTGTTACGGAGAAAAATTTGAAAACACATTGTAGATAATTAATTAACTATACATAATAGATAAACAAGAATATAAATTAAAATTTATTTAGTCTCTAATTATAGTAAATGAAATCACATGACTAATTAGATTGTAAGCTTTGCACAATTTTTTCATAAGTCAGTTAGAAAAGTTACTTTTTCCCATAAGTCAGTTAGAAAAGAAGCCACATCCAAACAATCTTCTAAGCCACAATAAGCCACTAACCTCAGTTTCATGCTTTCCCATACACTTTTGGCTTCTCCAACTACAATCCAAACATAGCCTTAGTCGGCAGCCCCTTATCATAGGTTAAAAAAGGCATTTAATGGCTCACAAGAATATCAAATGGTTCCAATATCATTAACTAGAGAAGAAGTTTATCAACGGGTGAAGGGAATTATATGGTATTCGGTAAAAAGAAGAAGACTGTCAGTGAGAGAAATATATGGAAAAAAAGATTTATCTTTTTTGATCTTCCATATTGGCAAAATCTTGATGTGAGGTATAGTTTAGATGTGATACATGTGGAGAAGAATGTGTGTGAGAGCCTTACTGGTACACTTTTACATATAAGTGCAAAGACTAAGGATGGAATCAATGCAAGATGGGACTTAGTCGAAATTGGAATAAGAAAACTCCTCCACCCACAAGAAAGAGAGGGCAAGAGGGCTTATTTACATCCAGCTGCACACACATTACCAAAAGAAGAGAAAACAAGTTTTTGTGGTTTTATCAATAGCATTAAGGTGCCATGAGTTTATTCTGCTAAATTTGAGCAAACTTGTTTCAACACAAGATTTGAAGGTAACAGGAATGAAGTCTCATGATTGTCACGTATTGATGCAAATTTCTTCCACTTGCTATTCGAGGCATTATGAAAAATGATGTGAGAAGCACTATTACAAAACTTTGTATGTTTTTCAATGCCATTTGCAGCAAAGTCATTGATCCTAAGTTAGATAAATTAGAAAATGAAAGTTATGTGATCCTCTCCCAATTGGAAATGCACTTTCCTCCATGATTTTTTGACATCATAGTCTGCTTGATAGCTTACCTTATGTGAGAGATAAGACTTTGTGGTCCTGTATGTTTAAAGTGGATGTACCTATTTGAAAGACACATGAAAATCTTAAAAAGGTACTTTAAGAATCCTTATCGGCCTGAGGCTTCAATTGTTAAGATACATGTAGTTGAGAAGGTAGTTGAGTTTTGTAATGCATATCTTGATAGGGTAAAGACAGTTGGACTTCCTCAATTTCGACATTATTGTATTTGAGATACACAAGTTATATATATAGGATTATAATTAACATGGTTCATATTTTACTGTTATCATTGAATCCTAATTGTTTGTGTCCCTTTTGATAACAAAGTCTTCTAGTTCGAATCCCCTTGTGCAAGTCAAACTAAAAAAGCCAAAGATGTCATCGACATGTTAGTTTATGTTTATATATTTATTACGTGTAAAGTTTATAAAAACATACTCTAATATCATTTTTTTTTTATTGTTGGTAGGGTTTTTCATAATTTCAATGTTGTGGCCATCAAGCAAAATAGGCAACCACCAACCTGGATTTTCCCACAAGTATGTTGTTTTGAACTAAATATATGCTTATAAATATTTTTCAATAATCAAAGTTAATTTTTATAATCAAAGTCTAATATTTAATTTTATATTTTATTTTGTTAATAATGTTGTCAATAAGGGAGTGTTGAATATGGATATTATGTCATTCGTTACATGAATGACATCATTGAGACAGGGTGGTTGAGAAATTAAACGAGGTAAATATAGGTTACATTGCATGTATTTTTTTAATTCCTTTCATATTTTTGATGAAGTTGACTAATGACTATGTTATTTTTTATTTACAGGTATTCAAAAATACTGTGCCATATCACATGGAGGAAATCAACTTGATGAGGGATACTTTGTCAACAACATTGCTGCAGAATTTTGAAAATGTAAAATAGTTAGGTCATTCCTTACAAAGTTCATTGTTTCATTATTAAGTAGTTGATTATTTGTTGATATATTATGTGATTCAATAAGATTTGGATGTTAGTGTTTATATGGTCATCTTAAAATTGTTTTGCATATTCTGCTCTGTATTTGGGTCTGTAAACAGCAAGGAGGTAGTAAAAGAAATTCACATACTATGTAAAAAAAAAATCAAGTGTTTAACAGCGGTTATTTGAATAACCGCTGTTAAAACTATTTAGCAACACAATTTTAACCAAAATTGCCATGGAAAGTCTATTTTGCATGGCAGTTGTAAACCGCCATGTTTTATTCTCCTTTCAACATCGATGGCATCTGTTTCGCCTCCAAAACCGCTGTGAAAAACCTTAAATAACCACCGTTAAAAGCCTTTTTTCCTGGCAGTGAAGGGAATCTAGCTGAAGTGCCACTCTTCCAAAGTAATTCTTTAACTGGTGAACTGCGATAGCAAATTATGCCATGATAGTAATGATGCCTCCATTAGTAATGATGCCTCTATCTTTTATATATACTTGTTTAGAAGACTATCCAATCCCTTGCTAAAGATGAAGAGCTTAGATTTTGGAGCACGCGTGATGATGTTGTTTACCCTGCCATTAGAAGTCGCCCCAATAACTTCTTGTATAATTGCATGAGAGTTACATTTACTCTTTTTTTTTTTTTGATGAAGCGAGTTAGATTTACTTTTGTATAGAGTCACGTTCCGTTTTGCTTCATATTGTACTAGCTCTATTTATTAATATAAGATCTAATTAATTAATTTGAAAAAATTAAGAAAATTGTTAAATTACTTTAAGCTACTTATATTCTTTTTTCTCCAAACTAATTTGCCTCATTTATAAATTAATGTATAATCTAATGATCCACTTACGTATTTTAGAGAGATCATGTAATATGTGTTATAATTAAGTAATTCAAAATTTTCTTAATCTGTTCAAATTATATCATTAGGTCGTATATTAATGATACGAGGTAGTATTAAGTAGGCAAATAATACCATAAAGCAAAGAAGAATGATCATCCTTGTGAAGTTGAAGCAGAGTTTGTTTCAACCATCCTTTAAAGTCAGAGAAATTCATTTAGGGAATTATAATAAAAAAGCATCCAATCTATAGTAATCCAATGAGGGGGCAAGACATTGAAAGATGTTCCAAATTCTTGAGATGCACATCCAAATAAACAAAGACCATAAGTACTTAAATGATGATTTTTCAAAATATCACAGTTAGGCAAAGCACCCTAAGTCTGTAGCTGCTTGGACAAAAGGGGAAGATGTCAAAGGAATTTCCGGAATTAAAAAAAAAAACATTAGTTTCATCACCATTATTAGCTTGGAGATAATGAACCCCATCTTTAGCTTAGTAACCCAAGGAATTGCCACTCATAAAATTTTATCAAAAGAAAGCAAAATGAAGATGGAGTAGCCAGTATAGCTTTAGCAATATAAGAATATAAAGACTGAACCTGTGAAGCATTCCATTAAATTTAATTCCAAAAAAAAGGAACACGATTCATGGGAAGTTATCATAGGAGTATGTTCTTGCTTCATGGGCCACCAAAGATGATGGTTGAGTTGAATGGAAGTACTATTTCCAACTTCCCATTTAAGTTTGTTAACTATAAGACTTGCACTATTAGTAATCCCTCTCCAAATCCAAGAAGCTTAAAGGGTTTTTAATGAGTAAGGGAGATTGAAAATCAATGTACTTCATTTTGATAGTAAATGCTAAATTGCTACTCCCTCCGTTCCTTATTATAAGAGACAAATAACCAAATTACGTTAATAAAAAAACAGTTAAAATTAGTTGAGGACAATTAATATGTAAAAAGTATAATATTTTTTCCAACAATGCCCCCATTAATAAGGAGAGAGAGTATGAGAGAGAACAATTAAGTTATTAAAAGAAAGAGAAGTGGGAGGGAGAGAGTATGAGTTGGAAACAAAATAAATAGGGGTAAAATAGGAAATCAATACAAAAAAATAGAGACAATTTTTAAGTGTCTCTTATATATGGGAACATGCTATAAGTATCAAATGTCTCTTATAATAAGGAACGGAGGGAGTAATAAAGAAGGGGCTTCTAAAGAAATAATTCTCTAATCCCGCTTAGCCAAGAGAGCTTGATTACCTATTGCGGTTGGCCTTAGTCCCAATCTATCCGTATCCTTAAATGGCTAGAAGAGCTTATCCTTTTTAAGAAAATGAATTTTCCTTTCATTACTTTAAGTTCCCCAAAAACCATTCACGCAGAAAGCATCTATGCAGTCACACACACATACACAAGGCATCGTAATACACGAAAGCACATTAATATTTGTTGTTTCCAGAATCAACTTGATAAAAGTGAGTCTAGAAGCTTGAGAAAACAATTTAACATGCCAAGCACTAGTTCTTCTTCCAATTGAACTAACAACTTGCTATTAAATAAGCAATTTACTTATACAGTTTAGAGGGAAAAAAAGAAATCCCAGGAATTTAGAAAAATGAGTCTTGGCATTGTAAAATATATTGGGGCTAAAAATAAGAAAAGACTTGCATCTATTACCTTGCCCTGACCAAAGACAGTACATGCCAAGAGCCAATTTGACAAAACAAAGATTTTGTTCAGTGCTGTCAACGAAGAATAGGGAATGATCAATGTAAAACAAATGGGAGATTGCTTGAGCTCTCTAACAAATCATAATAGCTTCCTAGAGATTTGAAGATTCAAGGGGAGAGATCATACAAGATAATAGGCAAAGAGAATATAGACATAAGGAGAGAGGGATCGCCTTGACGAATATCACAGTTAGGAAAAATGAAACTAGAAAGCTTACCATTGATTTGAATTTGGTATTGCACAGTAGAGATGCATTGTTGAATCAAATTGATCCATTTGTTAAGAAAGTTCATTGTTTTCATGATAGCAACAATGAAACCCAAGATAGCTTGTCAAAAGCTTTTGGAAAATCTACCTTGAGAACCGTAAGTCTTTTCCTACCCTCCCTTGCTGAATGAATATGAGATGTAGTATCTGTTGCCAATGGTACATTGTCAGAAATTGATCTCCCTTTACAAAATGCACATCGGTTTGGAGCAATAAGCCTCAAGCACCTTTTTAAGATGATCACTAAGGACTTTGGGTAATATCCTATAAGATACATTGCAAAGGCTAATGGGTGTGAAATCTTTAAAAGTTTGGGTCTATCTGTCTTGGGAATAAGGATAATGGTATTTTTATTTAGAGACTTCAAGATATGTTCAAAATACTAGATATGAAAGATCAGATTAAAAATATCCTTAACTACTAATTCCTAGTTTTTTGTTTTTTTTGGGGGGTAAAAGCTAGCATGAAACCTGTCTGGTCTAGGAAGCAGTATTGTGGGAGATAAAAAACAACTTCTTTAACTTCTGATCAGGAGATAGGCTTCATTAATAATTGTAGATCATCATTCAATAGAGAGGGTATGGGAAGATGAGAGAGCCCATTTCAAACTTCTTCATAAGATGACACAGGTTGCTGCTGATAAATATCTTTAAAATGATGTGATGCCATATCAAAGAGCTCATTTTCATCAGACGTCCAACTACCACCAGATCTTTGTAAGCTCCTAATAGCATTAGAGGCCGCCCTTTTGTTAACCATCACATGAAAATATCTTTTATTTCTTGCCCTCCTTTATACCATTTGACCATAGCTCTTTGGGCCCCATAGCTGGCCTCGCATTCATACAAGAACCCTAAAACATGTTTAACAATAAGAAAAGGAGAGGATTGAGACTCAGAAGTTGGCCTGCTAAGACCAATCTTCATGGATAAGTCATTGAGCTTTTTCTTAGCCAGGGAAATACGATAAGGTAGATTGCTAAAATTAGATTTGCTCCAATTGATTAGGTTAGAAAGAGTATTGGTCAATTTATTGTGAACTTTAAAAGAAGGCAACCCATAAACCTGATGATTCCAACAATCATGAATACTGGTCTTGAGCTCCTTAAAGTGATACTAGAAGTCTTCAAATCTTCTTGGTTGTAATTTCCAAGTACAGCACTCATGTGAGAATAAGATGGGGTTATGGTTTAAAGCAGCTAAGGGGATAGTATTAACAAGAGAAGGTGGGAAGACTTGTAACTAATTAGAGTTACAAGAAGTCATATCTAGTATCTTCATAACATTTTCTGATTCCCTTCTTTTGTTCGTCCAAGTAAAAACTGAACCATACTAAAAGATTGGAATTAAATTAGTTTTATTCAGACAATTTAAAAAGCTAGAAATGGCAAAAGAATATCCGATTTTCTCATTTTCATCATCCCAAGATAATATTTGACTAAAATCTCCAAGGAGCAAGAGGAATTTGACTATGCTGACATGGACAATACCAAAACTAAAAGTAATAGACGTTTGTAACAATTAATAGAGATTACATTTTTGTTCCATTTGAAAAAGATTTGTGTACAATTTTACATGCAAAGTAACTGTAACATCACCACTTACTAGCTAGAACTAACTATGATAGAAAGGAATAAAACTAGTAAACACTATGAAGCAATCACATTACTAAGAGACTAACCATGATAGAAAAGCATTTGACCTCAAATAAGACTATCATAGTTAGAAAAAGAATGACCTATATCTGTAATCATAGCTAATAAGGTTATAAAACAATAAGCCTCAATAAATTATAATAGCAATTCAGATTTGACTATATAGTCAATACTAGCAACAACAAAACTTGCGAAAATTGCCATTATCACATCGTGGATCCACAATAATTCAATCACATGCAATCTAAGGGCCTCAGGCCCACTACCAGCACTCTAGTCTAATGTTCAGACAAAATAAACCAAAGATAGAAGATATAATACGTTCACTAAGTCAAACGACATAAAAATATGAGAAGGTAAAATAAGTCCCAAATGAATTCAGTCCTGATGCGTGGCAATATACAAAAAGATTGCATAAAATAAGGTCCAGAAGCTTTACATTATCAGCTACAGATATTGAGTCTCAAGAGTCTTCCCTGAAGGTCTCGTTAACGTATTGTTTCCTGAAAATAATAAAGCAACGGGAGTGAGGCAACATCTCAGTAACTAAATCCTTACCTATCACACACTCTAGCATGGCCTAGTGAGGTGTCAGGTGGGATACACGGAGTTAACAACAGTTGATAGACATCTATTTAACATTTAAACTCACAATAATCATATAAGACAAATATTTTCACTAATCTCATGCAGTTGATACATTTCAAAAGGAATAACATACTTTTCATTTGTTTAAAAGATATAAATATCAATGAATGTCTCATGTCATATGCAATTCCTGAATCCAAATCCATCCTTATATCCTCCTTATTTCCGCCGACTGGACTCGTGGGCTAAGTTCTTCCCATTTGACTGGCAACTATGACAAGCTCACTACATGAGTGATGTGGACCGGCCAAAGACTACAGAGCACTTGGTGGACCATGGGTCCCCCCTTGAAGAACTAGTAGGGTGTCGCAATCCCTCGAAGAACTAGTGGGACAGTAATAGCGGCCAACCATAGAGCTTTGTATGGAGGCCAATACCACGTGGCAAGTATATGAATATCAATAACTCCAATTATCTCCTTTCCCCACCCAAAATAGATGCACAGGATTCAAAATGACATATTTATATACATAATCAACCAAATTTCATAATAACACATCATAATCATGATCACCAATTTCTTGCAATACAAACTATGTCAATCCTTTTTAAAATAGCATCCCACAAGACAGTTCATACAAATCATAATATACTTCTATAGAATTAGTTATAAAACTACTCACCAACTTCATACTAGAGCATGCAACAGATAGAAATTTAGTTACTTGGTCTCCTGACTAACAGTCAAATACAACCAAAGTCCAACCTCAAAAATGCCACAATAGAGTTTATATCTACAAACGAAATTAAAATGTTATTCCTATAGTATTAGAGTAGACTACTCACAAAATTCTAGCTTTTAATTCCTCCTTTAAAAGCTTTAATTTTTACTCAAATTCTAGCCTAAAAGACTTTTTTCTAAGGTTTGGAATGAGAAAATATATATATAATTTAGACTCGATTCCTAAATTTTTCTTAATTATTAGATTATATTATTAGAATCATCAAATTCATAACGTAAATAGACAGACCGTAATTTATAACTTTTGTTCTATCTTCGCATGACTTAGATAAATAGATTTAATACGAGCCAGGTTATTCTCACTACAGAAGTTAAACCCTTAATCTGACTGTTAAATTTAATTTTCTATCTATCATGATACTATCCTCCAAATTATAGCTTAATCTAACGGTAAACGAACTTTAAAATGCTAATTTTCTATTCAAGACTCTATATGCTAAATCTAAAAAAAAAAAGTTAAAAATATACATAATAACTTGTAACTCGGAGATCAAAATGACGATCCAACCGTTGAAATTAACAATTTCAATGGCTCAAATGGGTTGACCAAATTTCAGTCCGATGCAACGGTTAATAAACTCAAAACTAGCACTTTTTTTAGACTATCTCAGATATATGCGAAAATTATCTACTCACTTCAAGCTCCATCCACTATCTCCTATATATAGGCTCCTCAAACTTCTTCACTCTAAAGATTAGCTAATGTGGGACTTCTATACCATGATAATTTTCTAGAATATCATTTACACACACATTCACACACACACTCACACACAAAAACATAATAATAATAATAATAATAATAATAATAATTTGCCTATATCTAGATTTTTATTAACTTAATACTAAAATATATTTACTTATAAATTTAATTAAATACTAGATAAAAATAAAGATGTTACAGTAATATTATGGTATTATGTACAATTTTACGCCCAAAGAAACATTATGCTGTCTGGTGCATAGTTCATGAAATTGATGAGTACATTTACATCTTAACCCTTTATGTGATTAAATGTGTGAATGATATAGAATGTTGATAAGAAAGAGAGAGAATGGGAGAAAGGGAAAGGGAAAGATAAACATAGAAGAAGAGATATGAGAGAGAAACGAAGAAGGAGAAGAATAGAGAAACAGAGGGAGGACAAGAGGGCTGAACCAATTCACATATTTTCACAATGATCTTCGCATACAATGGATTAGAAGGGTTTATTTATATAGGCAACAGGACTGACCCTAATAGCTATATACTCTGACCTGTAACTAACTCTTAGTAACCGTCATGTCATTATTATGATTACATAACAGTGAATGGGTACGCGCATGCTACGAGAATAAAGTTACAAGTAGTTACAGTACTGCAAGGTGAGAAAATTAGACAAAATCAAAATTAACGATTACATTTTCTATAAATAAATTTTTAAAATAAAGAAAACATTTTTTTTACAAGTGCGTATGTATGTGTGTTTATTTTAGTGAAAAGCTTCCCAAATTTGCGATGCTTGAGTTGAAACGTGGGTATAGAAACAGAATTCACATATGAACACCATCTAGATTAAACATAAAAAATTCATCCCTGAACTTGTCCTTCAACGCTCTGATATCATTTTATCCATAACTACAAGTCACTACATTCTTAATACCATATATGAACACGTTCCTCAGTCCTTGTACTTATGATCATGCAATTTAGGAACTTTGTGTTTCTTGGGCAGGTGAAGCAGGTGATTCTCCAGTATCAATGGAGTCTCTTCCCCATGAATTCTGAACCTGTGCCGCAAACTGCAGATTCCAGAGAGCATCTTCCACAGAAGGTCTATCAGTAGGATCTTCTGAGACGCATCTCACACATAACTCCATCATCCTCTTCATTGATTCATCTGAACATTGCTTATGAATTACTGGATCAACAATGCTCCTTCTAGCTATATCATCAGTTGCTAGGCTTACTTGTAACTGCAAAACAGCCACAGAAGCACAATGTTAAAACTGGATACTACTTTCCTACGTCTTAATTAGTAGAGTTAGGTCTCCCGCTATGAAACACTTTCAGAAACGGACCAAAACAACCCGATATATTGAACAAGGAACCAGAATATGGTCTGGTCAAGCTCTGTCACTTGACTAGTGAAACATTACTTAAACTGGTCAGGATTAGCCGAACTGATCAAGTGGGAAGGCTTATCTTGATCGGTTCTTCATCAGGGTGATGTGGCAGCACTAGAGGTTGACACATCACTACGCAGCTTTCCAAAAACTCCAGCGTGGATGGCGTTATGCCCCTAAACCATGAAGCATAGAAACTCCGAAAAAGAGCTACATCTATAACATGCGTCTGGCACATTCATTAAACATAGTAACAAAGCCGATATCATGCTCATACTTTCTGATTTATATATAACTTCGGCAATATCAAGATAAATTGATCAAAGCTTTTTATAACTAGAAGGAGACTTATTATATAGCTTAAAAGTTTTGAGTCCAGAATAAATAACACTTACGAGATCCTTTAGTGTTCCAACTTCATTATGGAACAGGATTGTACGTCCTAGAATGATTTCAAGTAAGATTACACCAAAATCGTAGACATCATTTTTATCGCCATCCTTTGTCCTGCAACAAGAAATAATTGAACTACCTTAAATTAAGTGCCAAAACAAGCTAAGCGTTACATGTAATAGATAGAGATAAATTATACTGATAACATTATCTTTGTATTTTGTTTAAAGCATATAACCAATGAAGAGTTTGCTTGAAGGGACATGCAGCTTACAGTAGTCTCTGTTAAAGAATTGCAAAAAGCAGAGAAAAAGAATTTTATTCTTTCATTTAACTTCTTGGAAGTAGTAGGTAAAGAATTTCAGCATTATCAGATACGAATAAAGATAACTTAGCTTTTAATAATTTCGCAAGAAGTTATTGATTATAAAGTAGAGGTTATATATTAGGTGTGAAAAATGGCCAGAAAGCAGCTAACCGATGCAACTGACTATTGTTTTATGATCAGATAGACGAGTAGTGTAAGAAAACAATGGGATTGCATTGTGAGATATTCTACGATATCAGCAACAATGAGGCCATATACAGTATAAGATAGAATTAAGTGGTTGTTAGAAACTTGTCCAGAAGGAAGCATATTCACTAAGCACAATGATTTAATCAAGGATTCTAATACATCCGAGCTACTAATGTCCTCTTTGTCCCAAAAAAAAAAAAAAGATGTTATCCTCTGTTCAATTACTTAAACACCCAAGAAGTTTGCTACCGTTGTATGCAATTCAGAGTCTTTATTTTATTTTACTATTATTATATTATTTATTATTCTTATTATTTTTATTTTTATTTTATTATTATTTTTTTTTTAGCCAAGGCAATTCAGAGTCTTAATTCCTATTGCAATAACAGAAACTGATATTATTTTACCTTGCTTGAACATTTCCTTTAACTACAGAGGAAAAAGTTCCATTCCCCACCTGAAAGTTTGAAAGCAAAGATTTAATCAGAGAAAGTCAGAAATGAGAGAAGACTTAGCATACAGCAAGTGAAACTTCTTTCCAGTTACCACGGTCTTATTTTCAGCCAATAGAGGAAGATTATAGCTGCATATTTTGACATTGAGATTGTTATCCAGTAGAATATCTGTTATCTTCAGATTATTTGAGTACAATCCAGGCACTGTCCCAGTGTGCAAAAATTGAATGCCTTTAACAACTCCAATTGCAGCTGCTATTCTCTGTGCCCAAGAAAGCTTTGCTCCAGAAGGTCCTGCTGGAAATAAATATTAAGAGAAAATTTTGATTTCCTTAAAAGGTGAAAATAAGAAATATAAGAAATTTGACAAGACCGTCAGCGCACAGCGACACTTTCGAATTGTAATGCACTTATCAAGCATACAAACATTGATTTCCATAAGTAATCACTATGTTACAAAATGCAGGAAAAAGCATGTAGGAAGATTCTAGTTCAAAGCTTTTAATACCGGATATGCAGCCTCTTAAACTTTTATATGGTGCAAACTCAAATATGAGATATATACTGCTGACACTTGGATCATCGTTGTTGCACTCAAAGCAATGTCCTAGAGCACTGACCAAGTGTGGGTGCCTCAGTTTCGAAATCAATTCAATGTGATGCATATAGCTCTGAGGGCCATGTCTTTTCTTCATTTTCAAACTTCTTACAGCAATCTGAGTTCCATCAGAGAGTGACCCTTTGTAGATCTGACACCATAGTTGAAGCACATCAAAACTTTGTGAGTCATAAGTTTAAGGGTATATGGCTGCTATAGACAGTCTGAACTATTTATAAGTAGCAGTGTGAATGACAATTAAGCAATGCAAAGCTGTGCATATCCGTGTTGTTGTCCACTAGGAAAGTATCAGCATCCCATTATTTGCATGATTGCTAAATTGAAATTTTGCATCTGGTGATAAATGAGGTTTAGCTCTTAAACTTACCATATTCAAAGCTCTAAGATAGTCCACATAAAACTTATCCCATTCCAAAAATATCTTTCCAAGCTTGTATCACTTTGAAGCATAAATCATGTTAGAGTTCCAAAAGGACCAGATTCAAAGACACAGATTGAGCATTTAGCATTTATTTAGCAAGCTTTCCATCAAAATTCATGAATTTGAGCGATGAAATTCATGGTCTTTACCTCTGGAGCATCTCCAGCATTAATATGATATGACCAATTAAAGACTAAAAATTCATACCTGACCACGCGCACCTTCACTTATAAAACATGATGCATCAAAATTGTTTGTGGCCTCCTTGAGTTCATCCAAAGCAAACGTCCTATAAGCAGGAAGGCTGGTACCCATCTTCATCGTTTGGGAGATATACCCTGCAAGCGAACAATGCTTTGTGAGAATATCTTGTTTGGTTCATACTTAACATGAAAGTGGGTTTTGAATTACAATGTCCTATTTCCTTGTTTAATTGTTATTTCACCTTTTTTGTTCTAATTACTCAAGAAAACGAAGCTGTAATCAAGAAATTTCTTCATAGAATTCATGTAATCAAGAAATTGCATAGAAAGTTAACATGGTGTACTTGTGAACAAAGACAGAATTTATATATTTACTTGCATCCGTGAGCAGTTTTGCTGTGTTCACTGATGAGGCGTGCTCTACTATGGACCTTGCAGGTCTCACATGTCTGTGATGAACCCTGTTAACAACTTGCTCCATCATCGATCGTGCAATTGTTCTCACAGATTCCTTGTTAGGCTTAGGGACTCGGCTGATGATATTCTCCATTACTGATAGAACAGTTCTGGGAGTTTTAGCTTCATCATCCTTTTCACTCATCTGGCTTTTAACTTGCTCCAATGTTGATCCTTCAGGTGCTTTCACAGAGCCCTTTTTGTTTACTCGTGCAACGACCAAAAAAACCACTCCAAAAACAAGGGCTCCTCCAACAATTCCTCCCATGCTTGATACAAGAACCGCTTTACCAGTTGTTCTTTTTCTCTGCTTCTGTTCATGAGGCATTACATTCACTGCCAGAGCCTCAGTTTGACAGAAGGTGGGAGGGTGCTGATGTTGATCCTCATTTGAAAAACAATTCCTAGCATACAAAGCAACCACTTCGTTCTCTGCTTTCAAACAACTGGGAAGTTCTCCTTTCAAGAGATTTGAGGATAGATTCACAAAAAGGATATTAGAATTGCAAGAATAATTACTGAATAGCATCCCAGTAAATTTATTTGTTGAAACATCCAGGTATTTGATGGAAGGCAGAGAAAGTAAAGACGGTATGAATGGTCCCACAAATCCATTTAATGAAAGGTCCAGCTTTTGAAGCTGGTAGTAAGAGCTTAAGTTTGAAGGTATACCAGACCGGAAGCTGTTATTTCTAAGCACTAATGAAACTAACTTGGTGGGTAGAGAAGGAAAATGGGGTCCCAGTGTGTTGTTTTCCAGATTAAGAACTTGTAAATTTTTCAAATTACTAAGGCCGGGCAGTTCACCTTGTAAATGATTATTTGATAGATCCAGCACCCTCAGAGTTTGGAGATCATTAACTGAAGTTGGTACAGACCCACTAAGAAAATTTCTTCTCATACTCAGCACAGCTAAACCTTGAAGCGAACCTATCCACGTGGGAATTTCACCTGTGAAATCGTTATCACCAAGAACCAACGATTGCAGATTCTTCAACAGAGAAAGTTGGTTTGGGATGGCTCCACTAAAATGATTTGAGCTAATGTTGAGAATCTCCAGAGAAGACAGTTGAGAAATGCTTTCAGGTATGGGACCCCAGACACCCATAGAAACCAGAGAAAGTACTTTCAAGCTCGAAAGAGTGCCCAAAGTGGCAAACAGAGAGTCTGAAGAGAAATTTTGAGGCAAAGGAGAAAGCCCACTATCACCAACAACATGAAGCTGCGTTACATTGTCCTCATAGCAGACTATTGTCAAATAGCTGGTGGGCTCGATGTTGCAGAAATCTCTCGTACTTCTCAAGCTGCTTAGAGCTGATGGGTACCCCAGAAGCTTCTGGAATTTCAGAAGGGCATAAGACTGAGAATGTTGTAACTGATGTGTACGGCGGGTGGCAAGAAAGAAGAGCAAAACGAAGAAGAAATGGTGAAAATGGCAAAGCTGTTTCGCCATCGCCATCGCCATCTCTAGCTTAGTCTTGTTCCAGTGGATAGAAGAAAAATGGATGGTTATGTGAGTAATAAGCCACAAAGTGGGTTCACGAGGGAACAAGGTGAAGAAGTTGACACAGTCTGCGCCATTCAATACATAATAATGAACCTTTTTTTTCACTGTGATTCTTCGTGTTTTTTGGTTTCTGGCATCCAGCTTGTGAGTGAATCTGACTGTATGAGTGTTGACATGACAACTTCACAAGAACGCATGCACATTGCACAGAATACAACAATTGAAAAAAAAAAAAAATTTAAAATAATTAACAGTGGACCCCAGCTTCTTTATAGCCGCTACCCACATAGGAGAGGCCATTAAAGTAAGCGAAAGTGTGATTTTGCCTATGTGATTTTTCAATTAATATGCCGAGCAATGTACAAAGTGTTAAGAAGTTATGGGGTTTACAAGTATCATATCCCTACGCCCACCTCGCAACGGACTGTGGTATTTGGAGCTCTTTCACGGTAGGTATGCACTTGCGTCTGCAAAAACAAAAAGAATTAAAAACAATTCCACTTTCAATAGGATATATAAAAGCTAGTTTCCAGTATAAATCACATTACAAATTAGTTTTTATATTTAGAATTGAAGATAATAATACTTTTTATCATTAATAGAAGACTTAGATAATTGATTTATTAATATTAAAAAAAGTTAAATTAATTATTCATAACAAATTGGTATTATTTTTTCTAAAATATTTTTTAATCATGTGTATTGAAACTACTCCTTGACGGAGACTCTTTAACATATACAATCATCATGAGAATTACTTGGGGTGAAATGAATAAATATTCAAAACAAAATAAATTGAGATCTTATATTAAGAATCAAATTGAATATCTAACTAGCTCTCATATTAGAGGTAGTATAAATTTTAATGAAATAATATGAAGAGTTAATACAATATTTAGCTCTTATAGGTTGTTTTCATTTTGATTTTGTCCTATATAACTTCAAACAATAGATTTTTGTTCTTTAATAGGCAAAATGACTTAAGTAATTAAAACACAAGGACTAAAATTTTAAACTGAAAGAACTTTAAAGGACCAAAACCTTTGATTGAAAATTATAAAGATTAAAAACCAATGAGAAAACTATAAGGGGTAAACATTATATTAAGCCTAATATAAAACTAAAAGTAACAATTTAATTTTTATAAAATATTCTATATTGAAGAACCAAAACTTTTAATTGGAAATTATAAAGATTAAAACCAATGAGAAAACTATAAGGGCTAAACATTATATTAACCCTAATATAAAACTAAAACTAAAAATTTAATTTTTATAAAATATTATACCAATAAAGTATAATATAAGTACTTTCGATTCTTAATATATGAGTTAGTTTAATATTCAATTTGGTCATAAATATAAAACTTCAATCCATTTTATCTCTCATATTTATCTATTTTTTTAAAATAATCTTTGTAGTAATTATACATATTAAAGGTTCTATCAAATAATACGTTACAAATAAATCACATAACAAATTTTTTTAATCTACTCTAATTGGTCATCTAATTCTTATATTAAGGATAAAAATAGTATGTTTTTAACTAACAATTCTGTTTTTTCCCCCTCCTAAGTTGCTCCCTGGCCCTACACGACAATGCATAACTTCAAACTATTGAAGGATAATTTTAACGGAACAAGGGAAATTCATTTTTGTGATAACTTGTAATCTTGCATCCTATCATGATAACAATTTGTTGAATTTGTTTAGACCATTAAATATCGCATATTTTAATTTTAACGTTATTCCATGTCAATACCAATTTGTTGACTTGCGTGTCTCATTAAAATGAGATTTTATTATGAGTACGATATGATAGTACCGACCTATACTGCTTCACTTTCCTCCCTTAACAGCCACTCGTGGTCCCTCTTTTGCTTTGAAACATGTTTCTTAATGTACAGATACAATAATTATAAGGCATTTAAACGAATCTTTTTTAAGCCAAAAATAAAAACAAAATTCAGCTTTCACTCATTTTGATATAATAAAAAGATTGCAATCATGATTATCTTTGAATAGAAATTCTTAATGTGTAATGAATATAGATACCTTAGATAATAAATTATAAATTTGGGAGACAAATAGACTAAAATTTGACCAAAAACAAAATTTAATACTCTACATGTTTTAGTTTTTTTTTAATCTAGAGTATTAAATATTTGAAAAATTAAAAAAATTTTAAAACTAAACCAATTTTTTACTCTTAACTTATCAAAATGTCACGTGTTTTAGGTAAAATCTAATGATGAAAAGAAACTCAAAAATGTTGGGAAGCGCCTAAAAATTGAGGGCAGCTGACACCCCGTCTGTATTTTTCGTATAGAAGTACAAGTTTATTAATATATAACATCTTATTCATAATACAAGAGCTAGCTAAGAAGTTAAATTTGGTTCTAAATATATAATTTTAATTTATTTTGTCTTTCTTTTTCTCTAAAATATCTCTATTGATTGTTAGAAATTCTTATCAAAGGATATTCTAATGCATATGATTAAAGATGATAGTTTAGAGAGACCAACTCACATTAGTAACAAATAACCAATTTAATTAATTTTCTTAATATCAAATTTTTATATCAAACGAAAGAATTATAAATTTTAAGAAAGTGGTTGACAGAATTTAATTTTAAGAATTAACCTAATTTTTTTAAAAAGTGAGCAAAAACTAGAAAATATTATAGGAGGAACAACAATATATTTTGTTGAAAACAAGTAGCAGTAGAGGATGATCAATAATGCTAAGTCTTGCCTTCCCCAAGCACATGAGATTCCACAAACCAGTCTGTGGCATATTAAAAAGGTATTGTTGTGAAACAGGCCAAATAAAAAAGTGTTTCTATAAAGACCACAACGTCGTTTGTCTTTTACGGTAGAGGTTGAACCCTTTTTTCTTTTCTTTTGTTTTTATACATCCCCTAGTCTCCCAAGTTAAGTTCCACTCTACTTTCTGGCACAATTAAAGAAGGAGAATCTGAGCTATTTGGTTTAATGGTGGATACGAACTAAGTATAAATACCCTCCTGGTAAAAACGATTTCTCAGAAGAGGCATCATTATGACAAAGCCTCGATTCAAATTAGTGGATTACTCGAATATATAAAAAGATCTATAAAAAGCACTGATCATCTGGTGGCCAAAGGGTTATAAAATAAAACAATTAAAGAAAGAGAAAAAGAAAAAGTATAATTCAAAATTTTAGTTAAAATTAATGACTATATTAATATCAAGTTACTTAAATTTATTATGTCAAGTATTCTAATCATATATGACCATGTGTCCTGTTTTTAAAATATTAATATTTAATCACATTTAATTATAAATCTATATGAAACAAAAGAAGATACATTGCCACATGTGATTGAAAAGCTTGGTGTAATGGATATAAGCAGTTTGACCTAAATTTTTTTCGTTAGTAATAATTTTAAAATTTTATATTAAAAATGTTTATTCGAACTGTTTACTGTTTAGTCAATTTCGGATCATTTTTATTGTAAGACTATTTTTAATTGATTTCTAAATTTAAAACGCTCTTTAATATGATATCGTCAACACAAAATCCTAAACTGCAATTTTAATTGTTCTTCATATTCAGGGAAAAACATACAAAAGAACACCTTATCTTTTTTTTTTTTAAATGCTTAAGGCCTCATTACAGTCAATTATATATTCAACTTCCTAAATTTTTAAATTTGTACCCGTAAACATTAACCATCAATTGTATGCATTTTAAATTTTAGTTTTCTATTCTCAAATTTTGACTGATACACAAATAACACTTTAAATTTTAGATTATGTATATATAAATTATAAACAAAGCTGGTACTCTAATAGTAAGAAAATATTCTTCGAATGTTTAAATCCTTCTCAAATGTTCATTTTTGTATTAATAATAATCCCAGTTTCTTCGGTAGGCAGTTTTATGTTTTTGTTACTTTTTTTTTTTGGCTAACTTTAATATTCTATTACTGGTCATACGAAAACTGTTCTTTTAATAACTAGGGTGTGTGGTTGAGTGGTAAGGGCTCATATTCTCTTAATCAAGGTCAGGGGTTCGATCTCCGTTTGGGCATAGAAAGCGTTAAATTCCCCGGCCAACTAAAATTTTAAAAGTTCTAAAGGTTATTAATATATGCAATAAAGTTGATTAAAAACTACATATAATTTAGCCTAAATTTTAATATTGAGCATGAAAAATATTATTATAAAGTTAAGCATGAGTGCATGACTATTAATACTATATTAGTTACTTTCCTGTCCTGGTGTCTTTCCACGTTCTCCTGTAATAATTTTAAAATGTGGACAAAGCACTTAAATAATATATAATGCTACTATTAAGCTTGTGATTATTTTTTAATATTTGATTTAAAATAATTAAATTAAGAAATATTTAAAAATATATGGACACAAAATGAATTTGCAAATATTATTCCGAGAGGCTGCACTCTCAAAAACTAAAAAGTTCAGCTGCGCAAGGAAACTATAATTATAGCTTCGACGAATTGAATTCATCAAAATAATTTTTAAATTTAATGTTTATTGAAATAAATATTTTTATTATAGATTAAGGAAAATGACGACTAAAAATTCAAGCTCACAAAAATTAATTGTACAAAATTTGAAAAACAAAAATATCTTCACGAAGCTTATAATTTAAGTAAGAACACATAATTACACGTAATTTTTTGAAACTGTGCTTTTTATGATCCCTATAAATACTAACATCTTTAAACTATGAAGTAAACCAAGTTATAAATTTTAGAAGAAAAAATATTTTGCAATTACCTATACTTTCCTTTAATTTGTTATTTATATCTATTTTCTTAATTAAATTACTTAAATTTGTTTCGTTAAAATCACGAGTCCTGTAAATTTTTTGTTAGTAGAACTATCAATAGGGGCCGACCTAGCCCTAAAAGGTTAGCCTTTGAAGGGCTAGGGCTTAAAAGGACCAACACTTTAAAGCCCACATATCTTAAAATTATTATGTTATTAAAACCCGGCCCTCAGACGTATGGGCTCAGGGCCTAAAAGGATCGGCTCTTTTATGTTATTTGTTTAAAATTTAAATTCTTTTCAATCGTTTTGAATTTTTAAAAAAAAATAAAACTTCTAAATTTTTTTATTCAAATTATAATATTAGTAAAATAAACTAATAATGTATAAAGAAAAACATCAAACATTAATGAATTATTATCCAAACTAAAAAAAAGACCAAATAAAATAGGGAAAGTAGAATGATAAAAACTAAGCAACTAAAAATTAAGAACATCAACATGATTATTATCTTCATCTTCATCACTATCATCAAAATCAACAATATTTGATTGTTCTTCACTAGAGGTGTGCTCTTTTTCATGATAAAAATATCAAGGTTTTTGTTTTCATCACTTTGTCTAAAGTAAAACCATATAGTAGTTACGAGTACAAATGAGAGCCTAAACAATTGTTAGAATAAGAAAATTTCTATACTTTGTTAAGACATGTGAATCAATAGTAAAGGAAGATTCATTAGTTACTGTAGTAATTGAAATGCTAAGAATATCAACTGTCATCTTTGAAAGAATTGAAAATTGATTTTAATTGTCCTTCCACCAGTTCAAGACATCTAATTGTTTTCAATTATATGGATTAAGTATTAGTTCTTCTAAATAATTTTCTAATTTAGACTTATCCATAAAAAACGAATCCATAATTATATAAATATCTTGATAATTAAAAAAATAGGCGAGCTTAAAAGGGCTGGCCCTCAGTTCTAATGGATTGGCCCTTTTATTTTTGAGCCCTAAAGGGCTAAGCCTTTTAAGCCCAATTTTGTTTTCAGCATCCTCAAATACAAGCCCGGTCTTCACTTAAAAGGGTTTAAACGGGCTAGCCCGATGGGCTCAGCCCGTTTTGACAGCTCTATCTGTTAGCACTGAGTCAAAAATTAAAAATGAATTTAAGAAAACAAAATATATAAATATCATATTAAAATTAAGTGAAAGTGATAGAAAAATATCATAATGGATCGAAAACATACCGGGTCGGATCTCGGATCGGGTCGGTCGGATCTTCTTAGCTCACGCTTAAGCTAGACTATAAAAGTCTGAGCTTTTAAGTGCACAGCAGAGCACCTCTTTTGCAAGAAAGAAAATAAGAGAGAGAGAGAGATAGTAGGAAAGCTCTACTACTGGAGTGATTTGAACTGGTGGGGGGCCTCTATTTATAGCTTTTGTCAGGGATATTTTGGGTAGCATAAAAATATCCACTGAGCCCATCAGATAAAATCCGAGATAAGATATAATATATTCTTATCTCATAATATCATGATATTTGAATTTAAATCCAGAATCAATCACAACTAATTCTAAATATATATACTTAATATATATTTAATCTACACAATATAAATTAATTAATTTAATATAAATTAATTAGATTTATATCGTAACCGATTGGATATGATTCATGGTGTTTGACCAAGTCAAACATATCACAATATCGCTTGGATATTTGACTGATATATTCTCTTTATACCTGGTCAAATAATCCGGCCCATCAAGGGCGGATCCAAGCCCAAAAATCTAACATCTCCCACTCGCACTTGATGGGCTGCCCATCGTGCGATAGCTAAATCTTTCATTGCTTCATACTAGGTGTCTGCCGTGACCGCGTGGGCATGACGTCATCGATTCGGGCGCCTGTGCACTAGGAATCCTTTATTCAGGACCAGCACACAAGAACACCCTTGGTGTACCTGCAAATTATATGCTTGTTGCCTCGAATGCCCTAGTTTTATCCATACACTTTACTTGTGGCATATCTAATCCCTCTCGAGTTATTTTGTTTACTCAGATTGCCTTCTCATACGTATGGTATCCACACTTGCTTAGTTGTTCTGTTCAACCTGCAAGGGACATGTCACAGATACCAACGTAGATGTGTATTTCAGGATAAATCTTCCTTCTGACTGTTCATCATTTAGTTTTGACATAGTCGCTTTCTCAGTCTTGACCCGTTAGATCGCATCATTCTTGACCATGGGGTTTAGGCTAGAGTAGCTGCCACTAAACCAAAACCTTGTGATGTTGTCTTAGTCTTAAGGGCATTATGAAAGTTTTATTTCCTTTCTGGGACTCACACCGTAATGGATCAGGGATCTTCCATCTACGTCCCTTGTTGCGGATTTGAGTGAGCTCATGCAGTATGAATTGCATGCTACGGTGCTCAATCCACCAAGTGGAGTATGTCGCTTTTGGTTTTAATAGCACCGTACAGACTTAAGTTCCAAATGCACTCCAACATTTGAACCAGGAGCTCTTTCATCACAACTATATATGACGTCTTACTAGTGAAGAGTTCCTTGTCTGGCTACAGGTCTCATGGACGACACATTATCCATGATTCAGCCCAAAATTTTTATGGGTCTCATCTCAGTCTAGCTGAGGTGACATTTGTGCAGTGATTCTTCTCTACCATCTCATGGTGATCATTTGCTGTCAAACCTTCTATATCCCATGAGAACATAGCGAGGCGGTTGCTCGTGTGAGTGAGCCAACCTTGTGACCTGTACGACATATTTGTATTGCATACCTTGTGCCTATGCATGTATAAATACACAAATATACAAGAAAAATTTCTTTGAAATGCATTGAATTACTAAGTAAGAGGAAAAGGGTTCAGTACAACATGCCTTATGCCTGCGTATTTGAACAAAAAAAAACAAAAAGAAAAAGAAGTTCAATACATTATGCTCTACGCATGCCCAAGGCCTTTACATGCTTAACGAAAGGATCTCTAGCTATAGGCTTGGTTAGGGGATCTGCCAACATCTTATGAGTGGACAAGTATTGAACTGTCATTTGTTTCTTAGCGATCATATCCCTTACAAAGTGATACTTTATGTCTATATGCTTAGTACGATTGTGGTACTTAGGGTCCTTTGCATAGGCTATTGCTGCTTGACTATCGCAGTGAATCAGAGTTGGTCCCTCACTCCCACCATGGATTCCTAATTGTACTAAGAACCTTTTGAGCCACACAGCTTCTTGGACAGCTGCAGAACAAGCTACATATTCTGCTTCCATGGATGAAAGAGACACACACGTTTGTTTCTTGCTGCTCCAGGAGATTGCTCCGTTATTCAGTAGGAAAGCATAGCCTGACGTCGAGTGTCGCTCGTCCAGGTCTCCTGCCCAATCAGCATCGGAATAACCCTCCGCACGAAGGCCATTTCCTTGATAGCATAGCTCATAGTCCATGGTTCCTTTTAGATATCTCATAATCCTCTTTACAGCTTCCCAGTGTTTGACTCCTGGATTGGATTGGAATCGACTCACAAGTCCGACTGCGAAGCATATGTCTGGCCTGGTACACAACATGGCGTACATTAGGCTGCCAACGGCACTTGAGTATGGGACTCTCTTCATGCGTTCTATATCGCATTGTTTTGTAGGGTGCATTTCCTCACTTAGGTTATGTCCCTTAACCACAGGGGTATCCATAGGCTTGCAGTCTCTCATATTGAAACGCTCAAGAATCTTTGCTATGTATGCCTTTTGTGACAATGACAGCAATTTTCTAGAACGATCTCTTCTTATCTTAACACCTAAGATATATTCTGCTTCGCCCATGTCTTTCATCTCGAAGTTCAAGGATAACCACTCTTTGATCATCTTTATTAGTTTCAGATTGGTACCAGCCAGTAGTATGTCATCGACATAGAGGGATAGAATGACAAAGTTGTCTCCAAACCGCTTGATATAAACACAGTGATCTTCCTCGATCATTTCAAAGTCATAGGAGCTTATGGCTTTGTGGAACCTTAAGTACCACTGCCTAGATGATTGCTTGAGTCCATAAATGGATCTCAAGAGTTTACAAACCTTTTGTTCGTTCCCTTTCTGTATGAAGCCCTCAGACTGTTCCATATAGATTTCCTCATCTAGTTCTCCATTCAAGAAAGCGGTTTTTACATCCATCTGATGTAACTCTAAGTCTAAACTTGCTACTAAAGCCAGTATCAGTCGTATCGAGTTGAAACGTACAACGGGTGAGAAGGTGTCTGCGTAATCCACTCCTTCCCGTTGTGTATACCCTTTGGCAACTAACCTTGCTTTGGGTTTATCAATTGATCCATCAGCCTTACGTTTGTACTTGAGAACCCACTTGCTCCTAATTGCCTTTCGGCCAGGTGGTAGATCAACTAATTCCCATACTTGGTTGGATTCCATGGAATCCATTTCCTCTTGTAAGGCCTTCTGCCATTTTTCCTTAGCAGGTCCTGTTAATGCTTCTTTAACACTTACGGGGTCTTCTTCATCGTGTTCTGGACTAACGATGAAGGTTGCTCCTTCAATTGAGAAGCGTCTCTTAGGAGTTTTATCTCTGTTACTTCTCCTAAGTGGGGTTGTTGTAGGACTTACTTCCTGTGACTGGGTTAAACCTTGTTGTGAAAATGGCTCAACCCTCCCACTCGGATCAGTAGACTGAGGAACACTTTGTTGTACCTCATTGCCATCATCCTCATAAAGACGGCTTGTTCGATCAATACTCCCTCTGCTAGGATATTCGGTTTCTATGAATGTTGCGTCCCTTGACTCTATCTCAGTCACTGAGCTGTCATCATTTTCACCAATGAAGACATAGCCCTTAGAGTTCTCAGAGTATCTTATGAAGATACACTTTTTGCCCTTTGGTTCTAGCTTGTCATATTTATGGGAAGAATCACGAATATAGGCCGCTGACCCCCATGGTCTTAGGATGCTTAGATCCGGTTTGCGGTTTGTTCATGATTCATAAGGGGTTGTAGTGACTGATTTAGAAGGCACTCGGTTAAGTATGAATGTGGCAGTTAAAAGAGCATCTCCCCAATATGAGGTTGGAAGCTCAGCTTGTGCCATCATTGATCTAACCATATCGAGGAGAGTTCTATTTCTCCTTTCAGCAACTCCGTTCTGTTGAGGAGTGCTAGGGATTGTTAGTTGCCTAACAATACCCCTTTCTTCACAGAGCTCCTTGAACTAATCAGAGAGGTATTCTTGGCCTCGGTCAGTTCTTAAGGCTTTGATTCTTGAACCTAGCTGATTTTCCATTAGATTGAGATATTTTCTAAAGCACTCTAATGCCTCAGATTTGTGGGAAATCAGGTAAGTATAGCCATATCGGGAAGAATCATCGATGAAGGTAATAAAATACCATGCTCCATGACGTGCCCTAACACTCATTGGTCCACAAATATCAGAGTGTACCAACTCAAGAGGATGGTTAGCCCTGGTTGCCTTTCCGAAAGGCTTCCTTGTGCTCTTGCCAGCAAGGCAATGTTCACACAGAGACATTTCCTTTTTGGACACGTTTCCTAGCAAACCCTCTTTTGCCAGTTTGGTCATGCGTTCTTGACCAATATGTCCTAATCTAGCGTGCCATATATCGTAATTGACATCGGAAGAAAGCGCATAGCAAGAACTAGAAAAAGTATCATTGAAATTTTCTAAAACAAAGAAACCATCCGAAACATAACCAGAAACTGAAAAGTTGGTCCCATACGAAATGTCTGCTGTGAAATCATGAAAAAAGACATTAAAACGAAATTTAACTAAGGAAATGACAGACACAAGATTTCGTCGGATTTCCGGAGCGTAGAGGACATTCTGCAGGACTAGGGTCCTTCCTCCATGCAGGGTCAGCTCACAAGTACCGATCCCTTTGACTTCTACTCTCGCGTTATTCCCAACATAAAGCCATCTGCTTCTTGCTGGTAACCGACGAAATTCTGTGAAGTTCCCACGATCCTTGCTCACGTGGTCTGTGGCCCCTGAGTCTTTTTCTGCTCAGGGCAGTCCTTGGCATAATGCCCCTTTTGTTGGCAAGTATAGCATTTGATGGTTGCTATGTTCCGCTTCTTTGCAGGTTTCTTGCCTTTCTTGAAGGAACTCTTTCCCTTCTTTACTTTAGGGCCGCCTTTCTTATTTTGAGAGCCTTTGCTTCTCTTGGACTGGTTTTGGGAGGTTGCCCCTCCCTTTGCTTCAGTTAAATATGCCTTACTAACAGGCTTCACAGTTTCCATCCGATCATCCTCCAATTGGAGGTGGCGAGCTACATCAGCAAAGGTTTTTATACTCTCATTATGAGTAATGGTGTGCTTCATGGTATCCCAACTTGCTGGGAGAGATCTCATGACAGCTTGAATCTGTTGCTCATCAGATAAGGCACCTCCGGCTTCCTTAAGCTCCCTGATTAAGTTCTGCATTGCCCTTAGGTGATGCCTTATGGGAGTGTTAGGACCCAGCTTGAAATTATCAAGTTTGACAGTGAGTCTCCTAAGCCTCGCAGCAGAGGTACCGTCAAATTCAGATTTCAGCACTGCCCACATGGCAGAGGCGGAAGGGTGTGTTTCGAATTGCACCAACACATCGTCAGTCATGGCACTCAGCATGGTTATTCGGGCGATAGTGTCCCTTCTTTTCTAGGCCGCGTAGCCGTCCTGGTCCCTTCGCGATGCATTCGCCTCAGGCTCTGGAAGAAAAGTAGTCAACACATCAGTGACTTCTTGTTCTTCGAGGACATACGATATCTTATGACGCCACATGCTGTAATTGTCTCCGTTCAGCTTGTCACCTCCTATGAGGTCAGCTATAATGGATTTGATTCCTCTTTGAGACATCGTGCTATCACATAGACAACAATGCATTTTAGTATGATATGCAATACACACACTTTATTCAAGTAGGTCATAGGTCGTCCGGATAAGAGTTTCATCACCATTTTCATGATCAGGAGACAACTAGGTTGGCTCCCATCCCATTACTCCTGGTTAGTCTCTTACCTTTCTTACCTCTGACTTTCCTTGAACATATCCCTAATTGGAGTTTTCCTCCTGAAACTCCCACTCAAATAAAGCATTTGAAGAAAAAAACTTTATTTATTGAAGCATAAATGTTTACAAAAGAAATTTGGATAATTCCAAAAAAAAAGTCTCAAGAGTAAACATTAAATGAAAAGAAAAAAATAAATGTGAACAGAAACTCATTCATTCATGATATATTTTATCATTGGTTCTCTCAAACCCTCTTTAACATCTTTCCAGCATCTACAGAGACTTTGTTTAAAAAATGCTTCAGTAAATATGTGTCCCCTCCTCGCCAGTTCCTCTCGCTATTGGATTGCAATATTTGAGAAAAAGAGTGCGTCTTGCTCATTGACAATTTGTTTAGCATAATAAGTCAATTTTGAAAAGAGGCACTTTTAATGCTTGTATTCATCAGCATGCTTTTCTGCTATCTGTTCTATTAAATTTATGTCCTTGGGTCTGCAGACTTCTTCTTGTCTGGTCAGGAACACATTTCCTTTCACCACTGCTCCCCTCAGGTATATTAGAGTTTACTTGTGATTGAGGCGCTTTTCTTTTATTTGTACTTTCGGCAGCATAATAATTTGAAGATTTCGAATCATCAGAAAGAGGAGAATAAGTTAGATATTTTCCAAAAGAGGAGTTAGAATTTGAGTTTGAGTTGGCCATTTCCTAAACCCAAAAAGAACAAGTTAAGAAAAATAAAAATAAATATTCAAAAACATTTATTTGCTATTTTTCGTACCCAAAAAGTCATAAAAAATCAGCACATAATATATTAATTCATAGCTCATGATTTTAGAAATATTTCAGGTCAAACAGGGCTCAAAAATAGCCCCTCACGCGCCCTCACGCGCCCCAATAAGCAAAAAAATTTTTTTTTTTAAGGGCTAGGTTCGCCCACTCTCGGGACCGGCGCGTGTCATACACACGCCGCCTTTCCAGCCTCTTGCCGTCACCTGACCTATTCCATCTGATTCCCCGCGTCTCAAGGAGTCTATATATGTGCTTTTTATGACCAAAGGGTCCCTAGGTGGACCCCACGCGCCCACATGGCGCGTCCAAAAAAATTTCAAAAAAACTTTTTTTTTTATTTCAAAATTTTTTTATTTTTTTATTTATTTTTAAATTTCGGTCGGGTCGGTCTACCGACCCGACTTCCAGGGGGATCCGGGTCCACGGACCCGAAACGCAGCGTTTCACTTAAAGTGAAACGCTGCGTCCTGGCCAGCCCAAAACGACGCCGTTTTGGGCTGGTCAGGTCGTCCCTGACCTCCAGCCGGGTTGCCCCAGATCCGGCTGGAGCTCCGGCGGGTCCGTCGCGACCCGTCATTTTCAAACCGTCGTATCTTCCTCCTCCGAGCTCCGTTTTATGCATTTTAGGTGTCTATGGACTCGTATTTTCGTGCTCTACAACTCTATGGGTTTATTTTCTTTAAAAACATCAATTTTAAAGACCCAAAAAAATGGTTCGAACAACCGACGTTGGAAGCTTCAGAAAGTAGACTTCGATCACGTTTTTAAGCCTTACGGAATAACAGGTAATGCTTTCGAACTTCACTTATATAAACGAAGTGTGTATGTGAATTTAAAACACAAGCATATAGAGTTCGAATTGCATACGGCATATTCACGATGCAGCGGAAAAAAAAATGAGCGTGTAATATATATATGCACACATATATTGAGAGCCTCAAGAACATCTCGGCTCTGATGCCAATGATAGAAAAATATCATAATGGATCGAAAACATACCGGGTCGGATCTCGGGTCGGGTCGGTCGGATCTTCTTAGCTCACGCTTAAGCTAGACTATAAAAGTCTGAGCTTTTAAGTGCACAGCAGAGCACCTCTTTTGCAAGAAAGAAAATAAGAGAGAGAGAGAGATAGTAGGAAAACTCTACTACTGGAGTGATTTGAACTGGTGGGGGGAAGCCTCTATTTATAGCTTTTGTCAGGGATATTTTGGGTAGCATAAAAATATCCATTGAGCCCATCAGATAAAATCCGAGATAAGATATAATATATTCTTATCTCATAATATCATGATATTTGAATTTAAATCCAGAATCAATCACAACTAATTCTAAATATATATACTTAATATATATTTAATCTACACAATATAAATTAATTAATTTAATATAAATTAATTAGATTTATATCGTAACCGATTGGATATGATTCATGGTGTTTGACCAAGTCAAACATATCACAATATCGCTTGGATATTTGACTGATATATTCTCTTTATACCTGGTCAAATAATCCGGCTCATCAAGGACGGATCCAAGCTCCAGAAAGTATAGGTACTTGTAGGATAATTTTTTCATTTAAGAGTTACTAGGCAGCCCAATAACTTATTTTTATGATCCTTATAAACAAATTTCATTTTCACCACACATTAATTTATGAATTTTGAAGGTCGGTGTCATTTTTTTAAACAAGAAGAAAACTCTTGGGCGTAATATTTACACCATACTTCAGTTTTGTTGTGTTGCGCATGATGGGGAGCCCGTGAGGGTAAAAAGCTTTTGGGAAAGGACAAAGCGCTGCACAAATGAGTGCGACCAGAGTTCACGGGTCAGGGTTGAGTCTTGGGATACAAACAAATCACTTCACTCACTTCAGCATCCCTGTTTATCTATGGATCTATATATGCATAGCTAAATTTTACACCCTTTGATGCACAGAAACATTGAAATTTAATAAAAGTTAAATAGTGGATAAGTATTATTAAGCTTATTTTTTATGAAAAAAATATGTGTTAAATGTCAGGTTGTTTGCCCCAGCTGCCTTCTTATCTCCATAACTGAAACATGCATGACCTAAAAGTAGCCAAGCTGATCACCATGTATCAACTGCTCCCCCATTTGAACAGTAGTGGCTTGATTTAGCTTTTGAGGCTCAGCATGATGGGCTACGTGCTTCCCGCTTGCTCTCTATATATTGGGCCCAATGTTTTACTGTCCCGATGCAAGGCACACGTGCGTTGGTAGACAGGATCTAGCATGGGCTGCCGTTGCAAGCTATCCAATAGCTTTCTCAAACCAACAAGATTAAATCTAGTAAAAGAAGTTAGTTCCTCGCAATTTGGGTAATAAGATTTAAAAACTTTTCCTGACCCAATGTTGCATGCATATTTTTCTCCCATGCATATATATTGCCGATATTAATAAAGGGACAAAGCTGAGTCATATTTCTCCCATGCATACACACACACAAATACAATTTTTTAAATTATCTTTTTTCATGTTTGGACGTGATGTTGTTTTTTTGGTATATAATTCACGCTATTTGAGATGTATGTATGCCATGTCAGCGACACAGTTTTGATTTGTTAAAGGAGACGCTGGAATTCACAATGGCTCTGATATGCGTAGAAGCTGTGTTTTTTTTTTTCCCCAACCCGCTCTCTCATGGATTTGTTTTGGCTGTTGGTTTTTACAGGTTTCTTGTGAGTGACAGCTTTTTATTGCTTGGCATGTAATATGTTTATCTGGTGAGCTCGAAATCCATCATTTGTAACGGATTTATCAAGATATGGTCACTGCTCATATGTTAAGGTATAGGTTTTCTGCAGTCCTCGTCAAGGCGTCGAACATTATGGAAAACGTCAACTAGACTTCGCCAATCTTCTGCTAATAATGTCACCTTATATATGTGGATTTTCTGCAGATTTGCTTTATGCACTGAGACTCTCAACGTTATTTAATACCCGTTTGAAGATGCATTAAGGCATTATCATCTTTGTGCCAGTACACTAATTTGAAGAGATGGGACTATATATATATATATATATATATATATATTTATTTTATTTTTATTGGTCACTGTTCATAGTAGTCCGATGAGTCATCCCTGGTATAGTGCTTTCTATTGGTTTAAATGGGGTGGAAGATTTTTGCAGCTGGCCTTCCACTGGGAAAATGGTGGAGCTTTTCTAGAATGTCATCTAGCTGCCTCTAGGACTGCTGACAACATAGATATTTTAATAGCTCTACTTGCAATATGGTAGATTGGGTTATGTCATATATGAAATCAAATATCAGTACGTATAAGATATTTCATATCTTAATTTGACATGAAAAAGTTGTGAGAATCATAACAATTAGTTAATTGATTAAATCACAGAATGATATCTTAGTAGCACTCACACATTGTAATCGAGTAGGAATTTGAAAGGTAGCAGTTAGCCAAGATCCAGCAAGACACCGAGCTAAGGCCCGTTATCCTGATGTTCAAGTGTTAACACATAGTTTATACTTTTAATAAAAAGAGTAGGGACAACACACACACACACACACACGCAACCAGCCCTAATTCTCTTCTTTATAGCGTTAGGACATAATCAGGTCTCTATATATCGTCCCATCACATATCAGTTTCGCAAGCAATTATTCTAATAACTCGTAAGAATTAGTCGGGTAGGTGCTAGTGAGAAATGATTTTGTTGATTTGTTAACAATTCTACCTTGCACCTTTAGGTTTCATGTAATTGAGCCACGAGACATGGGTCATTCAATCTTAAATTTGTGATCCAAAACTCAGATCCACTCATCTTCTGTTATTATGAGTTATTTTGCTTTCCCACCTTGCAGTCTCACTGGTCTTGGCAGCTACATTTTTTTTTTCCTGGGTAAACTTTTCAATTTGATTGAGAACCATATCATTGAGAACCTGATAAACATGATATGGAATGCCATCATGAGGATTTGGCCTCTGTGTTTATCAATGGACAAGCTTCCATTTTTTATGCCGGTGCTCCTTTGGTTTATATGTTCATCATCACATTGTGCTCCAAGAAGATATTATGCGATCTCACTGTTATGACAACAAAATCTCTTTCCTTCCCAATACTTGTATACGAGTTCCTGTGAATCAGATGTAGGTGAAGTAGCTGATGTTAATTTGAGCAATATCTCTTAGTGCTTGCTTATGGACCCTTTATATGAATGATGCTGACCCGTTGCTGTCCGTGATACTAGAGATATAATCAGCGTACAGATTTGCCTCAGAAAATCTTGGCAGCAGATTATATTTACTGCAATTAAAATTACATAGCATCATGCGTTGTAACATCCTACCCCAAAACTATGATTACAGGGTCAGTGAGACATGCAATACTGTTTGAATATTGTTTGTTTAGTGGGTAAAGTCTTGCATACGTTTGATCTTAACTACTTATTCCCTTAATTATTGAAGCACATGAGATTTCATGTATATTTATTCACTACTTAGTTAATAGTTCATAGTTAAATCGTTAATACTGAACCACACATCCTAATTGGTAGTGTTTATAAGTTATGCTTGTATGGTTACTTCATTAAAAAGCGTCCACACATATAAGAGGGTCCCAACTAATTGAGATTGAAATCATGTAATTCTTAATCATGCATCATTATTCAGAATCCAACACATGTTCCAACATGTGTGCCCAATATGGTTTATACATACATGCAACATGAAAATATTTGAGCAGTTCCATGTCAATTCAGCCAAATTTCTTAGGTGGCCATTATCTGGATTATGAAGAAGCTAATAATGAATTGGGCAGCTTCACTTCAATATCTGAATCTGAAGCACCTTCAAATTGGTCTCCCACCAAGTGGTCAATTCTCTTGCCTATATGTTATGATATGGTCTGTTGGTTTTACGCACACAAGCAAGAGCTTATTAAGATATTCACATTGACTTTTGCCTGAACTCCTTGTCATCCTTGCTTTTACGAAATGGCTAGCAGAAAATGCTCCCTTCTCGAGTATGTCAACGAGAAGTTGATGCCCCCTTGCTTGCGGAATGTTGATGCCTCTGTTTAGCGCGTTTGTTGTTATATGTGGGTGACATTATTCTGTTGATGCCGAGGCAAGAATACTCTGTTCTTGCTGTTAGATATTTTTAGCTGCTTTGTATTTGTTGATTTTTCTATTGAGGCCATTTTTTTTTTTCATATTATTAAATATGAATGCACAAGGAAGTCAATGCTAGTTCTCGCTTAAACACGAGATTGTGCGACTCTGTGAGTATTATAGGTGCAAGAGTTTCTTCTATTAATTCAGTGATAACAGAAAAGGACAAATTTACAAGAGTTCAATTAGTATAAAATTAAATGGGATAACAATTATAAAACAAATGACTATAACAATAAAATTACAAAAGCATACTCTTAGACGTTATCACTGTTAAAAATTTTTACCCTCATTTCTCTATTTTTTAAAAGTTGAACTTATTAAAATCTCTTCTTCCCCTCCCTCCATTCCCCTCCCTGCAAATATTAATAGAAATTAGGTTTTTCTTTATTCTGTTTCTTGTTTTTATGTTTTTAGCATAGTTTTATAAAATTATTTTTTAAAACAAGTTTTGGGGAGGAAAAAAAATTGTTTTTTGGTTGATTGAAACCTGCATTTAAAAATAAAAATAATATAAAACTTATTTGGAGCAATTATTTTTAAAATTGGTTGAAGTTTTTCACATGATTATTAGCTGAAATGATTATTTAGCAAAAGTCCTATCAAATAAGCATAAAAGCTGAATGAGTCATTTGAATCTATTCACAATAGATGTTATATGTTTAAGTGTCAAAGTTACCTGTGCAAAATGTTCCGAGTTGTTCGAGTAGCCATCAACTTGAACAATATCTCTGTAACCTTAGTTCGCTATGCCAAATGAGTCTAATATTCGAGTCATATACTTGACCATTATTTTTTTTAGTGAACTTGAGTAAGTTGTTGGCATTGGCAGCGGATCAATTAACATGATTTGTCGCTTAACCCTTTCAAGAAACGGATCACACATTCTTGTTCCATGTGTATATTGAAAGCATCGGCAGCACCACAAAAACATTTGGGAGAGCAAGAACACGGTATAACAGGGCGTAAAGTGAGAAACTCATCGCAAAGTATTTTAAGCTTTGTGAAATAATCAATCATATAATCAGTCATAGACAAGTCACCTTTCTTCAAATTCTGAATCTCCTCTTGTAGATCAGCTAATCGAAAAATGTCATTATGAGAGAACCTGTCACATAGATCCTCCAATACATTACAAGATTTGTATATCTACAGAATGCTTTGTGCAGTTGTAGGTGATAAAGCTTGGGTGAGCTAAGACAGGGCCGTTGTATTACATCTTTCCCAAGTCGAGAAGACTTGATCATTAGATGCTGGCACTAGAATCGAATGATCGATAAAACCCACTTTATTGGGATTTTGAATGAGAAATCTATACAGGTAGTAGGAGTTATGAGGGACACAAGGATTAATATCTTGTGCCTCCAAAAAAGTAAATGGGTTGGAGGAGTTTTCAAGGAATTTGGAGGGTATAAACTTTGGTACACAGAAAAAGTGAGTACAAAGAAATGATTTTTGTATCATTGTTGATGGAGCATGGAAGAAGAATGTGGTGGAAGTTAAAAGATTTGAGAATAGAATAATATCTTTAAGATTAATTGTTAGAGGGGATATTATTAATATCATTAGTGTCCAGGCATATCAAGTTAGGGTAGAGGCACATCTTAAAGATAAGTTTTAGGAAGATATGGAGGAGTTTGTAACATCTCGCAAAATTTACCTTTGACAATAGGTATGAAAAATTAACTCAAGGGCCAATATGAAAAGTAAACTGGCTAACAAAGCCAAATATAACATAAAATCCAGACAAGATCCAGACTGATATTTTTGAAATTATTAGTTTAGGAGGGGTAAAATGGAAATTTTTAAGAAAAATTCTAGAACATTCCAAAAAAAATGGTAAATAGGTAAATTAGAGGTTTTTGATCCACAATTGAGGTCGTGAAGGTGGAAATGGCATGAAAATAACTTATTACAAAATTTCCTAAAAACAAAGGTTTTTCGGGAGAAATAATGAAAATTGAGCAGAAATAATTAATTTAAATATGTAGAGGCCTCAATAATTTTGAAAAAATTATGAAATTTTTTTTAAGGATTTATTTGAGTTTATAAAATTATTTTCAGGTCCTCAAACTGTAAGAATTAATTTTAAAATATTTATTAGCAAAATCTTATTGGTAAAGCCCTATTTCGGAGAAAATTCAAAATAAATAGTTAGAGGTTGAGATAAATTCTAAAAATTTTCAGGGAGCTTTCCTATATCAAAAGAGGATTTTTGATGAAATGAAATAAATTTTTGAAGGTCCAGAACTATTTTTGGAAATAGTAACCGGAATAGTGAGTTTTGGTTAGAAATTGATAATTGTGATTGGGCCACACTTCCTCTTCTTTTGTAATAAGTTTTGTTTCATTTTGAGCCAAGAGAGCTGAGAAATTTTGTGCAGCCATGATCTGTTATGAAAAGAGAGTTTAAACCCAATTTAAGCCCAAAATCCAAAAGAAAAATCAAGAGGAAAGGATACTTGGCATGAGCTGAAAATTGGGGGTTTATGAAGAGGGACACATGTCCCCTTATGTCACAAAAAATGGCACCATTTCAGAGGGATTATGGTCAGATCTTGAGTTCTATAGATACCCTTCTAATTACACATAATTCAGCTAAAAATAGGAAAAAGAGAAAAAATTCTATCCAATTGAAACCTCACCCATAAATAACACCTAAAACCTTTCAAATCAAAAGAAAATCATCAAACTTCAAGTAAGGATCCATTAAGGTATGTCTAAGCCTGATTTTGGTTAGGTTTAAGTGTTATTTTGGTTGAAATCTCATGACAAAACCTAAGCCCTTTTTGGTTAGTTCAAGATAGGGCTATGCAAAAAAACTCGGGGACCCGGTCAACCCGGTCTAACCCGGATGAACCCGGACCGACCCGGTCTGTAAAAAACAACCCGAAGAGGAGACCAAACCAATCGGTTAGACCAAATTACCAGGTAAGACTGGGATAAGGACTGATGAATCAGATCATATAGTCTAGCCCGATCTAGGTGGAATTTTATTACATGTTCAAAAATATATGTGACTTATTAGAATACAAAATATGAGCCCAAGCCCAACCCAATAATCAGTCAACCAAGACACTTTTCGTCTTTTCCCTTTTCAAGTTTCACTTTTGTGCCCTAACCTTTCTGCCACTCTTTCCTCCTTTTCCTTTGAGACTTCAATAGTTGCCGACTTGCCTTTCATCTTTGTCTCCATCAACATTAGAGTAGCCCTTTCTCCTCAAAAGGTTCGTTCGAAACTCCAAGAGTTAAAATAACTTCTTCTCCTTTACCTCTTTTGAATATCTTTTCTGTTTGGTTTATGAAATTTACTTGTAGTAAAGCTCTATGGTTCCTCCTCTTATCTTCAAACCCAGTTTTTTTCCTGCAAGCTGTCTTTCTAACACTTTTGGGTCAAATTTATTTAATATTTATAAAAGATTGCGATCTGTAATTTTTAGGACAATGGGGATTTCAAATGTTGCTACTGGGTATTTTCTGTACATCTTTTTCATGTATGTTACTTGAGTTATTTCACAGGGTCAAGATCCATTTATAATTTCAACTATCAAAAATAACAATTTTGATCTTTACATTTGTTGGTTCCGACATATGTTAAAATTTTTTAAAAAAGAAGCTCTTTTTGAATGTATATATATTTATCAAACATTCATTCAATCAAAGTTTACTTTGACCTTCCTATTCTGATATATATTTTTACTTTTGCCGTGACCTTTTAACTTTGCTTTATGTACCATTTGGTTTGCAAACTGGAACAAAATGAAAAGAAGTAATTCTATAAATGTGAGAAACCTCTTTTATATTCTCGGATGTAGATTAAAAAAAGGAGAGATCATGATAACAATCATAATCAAGATCAATGAAATGACAAGAACACAAATAATTAAAGATCATGCTTTTATGAACTTTTAACTTCATATTTTGGTTTTCTTTGATGATTTTTTTTTGGTATAGGAAATAGAATATTCAAAGTAAGGAAAATAGGAATTAATGACCAATGCGGTGTTGATTGTCTTAGCCCCATGTGCTAATAGTAATATATTATATTTTATTATCTTCCAATTGTATTATCTAATATGTTTAGTGTTTAATGCATGATTATTTATTTTTCATGTTAGAAATGGTGGATGAACTTCAGCTACTATGGGCAATCCTTGTCTACACAAACACAATTAACGAGGACTAGTGAAACTGAAATGCCCCCTCCTGATGAACCAGTCCCTCCTCCTCCTCCTACCGCTATGATCCTATTTCCATATACACAAGATAAAGGTGGAGACAATGAGTAGAAAGAGAAAGAGCCTGAGAAGAAAAGCACAAATCACAAGTTTGGGAGCATTTTGTCAAGTTACCTTTAGAAGAAACAAATGGAGAAGTTAAGGTTGCTTGCAAATATTGTCATGCAATTTATGCTTGTGACCCAAACAAGCATGGCACAACATCCTTGAAAAGACATTTTTCAAAATGTCACAAGAACCCAAACAGGGTCGACACAATAACAAAGCAAATCAATGTTGAACTATGTGACACCAAGTGGGCAAAAGGGGAGCTTAGTCTCTGATATTTTTAATCAAAAACAATGCAGAAGGGCATTGGCTAAATTTGTTATTTGTGATGAGATGCTATTTAGGATCGTTGAGAAACATGGGTTTAGAACTTTTGTCAAAGAGCTAGAACCAAGATTTTGGATTCCATCACGGGCAACAATTGCTAGAGATTGCTGGCAACTATACCTTGGAGAAATCAAGATATTGAAAGAGGTGTTGAAAAAGTCTACATATTGTTTTTGTTTAACAACTAATTGCTAGACATCTACTCAAAACTTTAGTTATTTGTGTTTGACTTGTCATTGTATTGATCCTGATTGGAAGTTCCATAAGAGGATATTGAATTTTTGCATGATTGAAAATCATAGGGGTGATACAATAGGGAAGACCATTGAGAAGTGCCTATTAGAGTGGGGAATAGAGAAGGTGTTTACCATAACCATGGACAATGCATCATCTAATGATACTGCCTTGTCATATTTGAAAAAGCAGCTTAAGAATTAGAAAGGCATTATTTGTGGAGGTGATTACCTTCATTTTAGATATTCTGCACATATACTTAACTTGGTAGTTAATGATGGGTTAAAGGACTTAAAGAATAGCTTTAATTCAATCCTTAATGCAATTAAATATGTTCGTTCTTCTCCAGCTAGTCTCCAAAAGTTCAAGAATATTGCTGAATTAGAGAAAGTGGACACCACCAGCCTTGTTTGTCTTGATGTTAATACTCGGTGGAATTCAACATATTTGATGTTGAAATTTGCTTTGAAATTTCAAAAGGATTTTGAACGGTTGGAAGATGAAGATGATGACTATAAGGCATACTTTGCTAGAGGTTCCAAGAATGAAGGCCCTCCTAAAGCTAGTGATTGGAATAAGGCAAGAATGTTTCTTAAATTCTTGAAGGTGTTTTTATGACCTAACTTTGATGTTTTGAGTTCACTAAATGTCACTTCTAACACTTGTTTCCACCAAATTGCTCTAATTCATGAGTTGTTGGAAGAGAACATTGTGAATGCCGATCCTTTGCTTATGGAGATGTCCCTTAGCATGAGAAGTAAATATAAATAAAAATTGATGTCAAACAGAGAACATGAATCCTTTTCTCATTGTAGTAGTGATTTTGAATCCTCGCTACAAGCTTGCTTTGTATATCATATTTTTTATCAGCTTTTGCATAATGTAGAAGTTTGCATGGCCATGAAAATTAAGATTAGAGATGTGTTTGTATCATATGTTTGATGAGTATTCTATGGGGCAAGCAAGTAGTAGTAGTTCAAGCAATGTTTCTTCTATACCAAGATCATCAACATCAGCTATGCCACAAGGCCAAGGTAGTAGAGATCCAGGTCGTAGATGGTTAGCATCCCAAAAAGAAAAAAGCTCCTCAAACCCACAATTTGAATTAGATAGATATCTTTCATCTTCTTTAGCTGATGATACCCTTGTTGATGATGATTTTGATATATCAGCATGGTGAAGAGCCAATTCTAATAAATATAAAATACTTTTT